>NC_089722.1:19150307-19303224 GCF_035083965.1 Branchiostoma lanceolatum | reverse complement strand
ACTCTTGTGCGCTCCCTGGGCGACCAAGCCTTAAATATCAAAATAGTCGCAAAGGTGATAGAGACCTTGGCGACCATAGCGCTCGCTGCGCGGTCTCTTCGAGCCCAAGGCGACCTCGGGGATCTCTCGATGCGCTCTAGCCAATTCTAAGTCACAGAATGAGCGCGGCGAGAGCCCCGTCCAAGCAGAATGGGGGTATTATTGTTAAGAAAACGTATGTAATAAGTGGAATATCTAGATCTACATTATCAATTTATCAATGAACATTACAATACATACGAGCATATTACAAAGCAGTCTATTCCAAGACATTACTCTAAGACTTAAAAACGGACTTTTTACATTTTTTGTTGAATGGCATTTGTGGCCACTTTTGTTTTAATATCAACCCAAGGCTTTGTACTTTTCTTCTTTTCTTTGAAGAAGAAAATGGAGTCTTCGCGGTGGTTTTAAGAGATAGGGCTATAGTCACACACTGCAATGGAAACACTGGTATCTTTACCGGTCGTAAACAACCAACTAGCAACTCGGAAAGAGTACTGCGGACGGACAAGTAATATAAGGAGATGGCAAGACGGAAAATGATGGAAAATTCTTAGCCTGAAGCTTATCTATTGGAAGACAAACGGTGGGTCAGAGGTCAGAAGATCCTATAAAGAAAGTTAGCAGTTGCGGCGTCAGACCAGTTTTACCAGTCACCACATCGCGCTACTCTGGCTGAAGACATCGCATTTTCAGGTTGGGACACGGCCCGAAAATGTGGACGTCGGGTAGACTGCTGCTTCTAGCTGTCGCAGCTTTGGCTGTTGGTGCCGCACCTCGTAAGTTACATCTCTTACATCATACTTTACATCTTCGATACACATTGAGTACAGAATTATTCTTCCGAAGATGAGTAAAAACATCTTCCCTTCACAGATGGGTTGTAAGCAATGTAACAATAGAGTACAGACAACTCTTCACCGCCCTTACCGGCTCGGATACAACGTTGTAGAGAAAAAGTTTTTCTCATGATTCCTACTCATATAGCTTTTTGTTCTGTTTGTTGTCTTTTGTTTGTTGTCAGATAGATACCTTGTTTATAAATTGCCGTTAGATTATCAACCGATATGGCCCATGTACATTGTTACTCAATTGGCAAGTGTGAAAAATCCCATCCAGGCTATTATCTGTGAGTTGTCTATATCTACCATATGTGAAGTCGGCCAGTCGGTAATATGATACTAAAGCTACATAAAATGCGCCCCTTGCATCACGAAGCTACTCGCTTGCATATTTATCTAGTAGACAAATATACGCGCCACAACCCTTTGAGGATTTTTATTTTCATCCACTGTTCGCTACAAAAAAATTGGTTGGGACATTGTCTCACCAGAAATGATTTCCTACTTCTTACCTCAATTCTCAACCGTCGACGAAAGTCGCTTTATGGTTGCAGGTGACATCTCCAATGATTTTTTTTGTTTATCAATTGTGTATTTAGAACGAGATTCATATATCATTCTCGTTAAGGCAATGATATATGTGGCATCAAAAGGTCGAGAGGTTAGATTAGCGGACACGAGATCTACTTCTGGCTAAAAGTTGTGTCCTTGGGAAAGGCATTTTACGTGACTTTCCTCACCACACCCAAGTGTAAAAATGGGTACCTGACTACGGTTGGGGAGGGAAATAACAGTGGAAGGGGAGGGATGGGCCCCTATTTCCAATATTGTGCCCTAGACACGGTGGACAACAACTTACTGCCTCTACGGCCTAACAAAAAGCGGTGGGACTACCTTTCACCTTTACCTTTTATCCCGAGCAGTTTTAATCGATACACAGATAGTCATGAAACAACCCGTGCATATCGCATAAATCAGTGATAATCTAGCAGTTTGCGAATTTTTCTCGGCATGACATTTCGGTAATGTAAGCATCCTGACATCATTCTTTTTCAAAATGCAGGGATGTTCATAGGTTGTAAGATAAAACAGCAGGGAAGAACAATCTTATACTGCGTTGTCACAAGCAAGGCTTATCCAAGCGATGCCATAAGCAGACTGCCGTTACTCTAACCTTTTACCCTTACCAGATTTAGAGGATACATTGTTATACTCACAATACAACTAGTGTATAACACATACATTATAAAGTGTACAAGTTCGCAACATTTTCTTGGCATGACATTTCGGATAATTAGTAATGCAAGAATTCCCAAAGCATTCTCCTTTATAATACAGGGACCGTCATAGTTTATCAGATAAAACAACGAGACAGAGACAATATTTTCTGTAAATTGACACGGCTTGCCCAAGCGATAGCATAAGTGAAGCCCACATTAGGATGCATTTTCTCCTCTGGTGGTTTGGAAATCATATCAGGATTGTGGACTCTGTTTGATGGGAGAAGGCCGGGGTCGGATCCATTCTTCCTAAGTTTAGCTTCTTTAACATTGTCTCAAGTTTTCTAAGGAACAAGCCTATTATTAAACTTATTGACAACAGTTGGACAGTATGAAACTACATTGCCACCGGTAGCTGCAATACTTTGGTGCGTTTTCTACATCGTGCCACCATATGTGTCTGACTATGCATTTTAAAACATCTAAATAACGCCCTTAAGCAAATCAATTATGTTGGGAGTAGCGATCGATATTGTAAAGAGCTCAGCGACTCATATTGTAAAGAGCTCAGCTAAAGCGCGGGTCTTGTCTGAATACTCCTGTGACTTCTGCGGCTATCATATAATTCTGCATGCACGCCTTCAGTTGATGCCCATCGCGACCAGAGGCACGCGTACTCTAATGGCTCTGTGGATCGTCCTACCGGTCAATCTGTCACCACCATATATATCAGAGACATTTGCGACAACTGATGGCGCTTAAGTCGTTATTGCAGTAACGATTATCAAAGAACCTTGATTGGCCACCTGAATGTGAAATGGATGGCAACTTCATGATCCTTTAAGGACGTATTTGACACTTTATTTATGCATTCCATCCATTCAATATTCTATGATAGCTGATAAAGACAGTTTCACCAAAAAGGTTATCGCACCATAGAATACATGACACTCGAGAGTAAATGGAAACTCAAAAATGTCTATATGATAACATACATCATGCAGTGACGGTTCATATTGAAAGGTGGCGTTTCGATTCTTTGTACGGCATACAGACACACCTGTAACTATGGTGCGCTCTCAAAGACATAGCAAACAAAGAACAAAGCAACTATCCAAAAGAAAGTATAATGACTAATTGAAGCCGTAGGCGCTGTAGAGTTTGTCTGCACTTTGCTCCCAGCTGTATGTTCATTACCCAAAACATATGTACCTCTTCTGGCTCATTTTAACATTGTTTGAAATAAATCGAATTCAAACAACTGGTACACGTTACTTTCATCAAAAAGACGGTGTAAGATCATCGTATGCAAGAGCTATAAGTAAGGTAGCACGTAATAAACGACCACCTGTGTCACTTTGAATGGACAACGGGGTCAAGAGGTTGATACACGCTCTGACAGGTACTGTCAAAAGGCCTTTTGTATCAAGAATACCTGTGCGGCACTCAATCTGAATTATCAGCATAGCTCAGCAATTGGTCAGAGATAACGACCAACGGTCAGACGTTCACACCTGAAAAAATGCAAGTCATATGTATTACAAATTTCGTGGTGTTCGTTTTTAAGGAAAATGCTGTAACATCAATTATGATGGAGCCAATCATTCAGCACATAAAAGTTCCTTTCTGTCTGTGTGCGACCTCACTGAAGTGAAAGCAGGACAAATATCTATAAATATGAATACATAGAAAATGTTCTATCCAGTCACCATAAAAAAAAGTTTATTCCGTTGTTCTGAAAATTGTTGAGTGTCAGATGCAACCTAAAAACGCATTAACGTGATGTCCAAGCGAAGGTGGTTCCAGTCACTGAACACCAGAGAATTATCTGTTGGAAAATAACAAATGTGGAATGTGCCTCTGGCGTCGCCACAGGTGATGTTGGCATTGTGTTTGTGGAAAAAAAATATGATTTTTCTCTCATCCTTTTGAAATATGACAGTTTTGTTTTTATTTCATTTCAACATATTTTTGCATAGTTGAAATTTGTCTTCCATATAACGAAACCTATCTCGGTGTATCTGAGTATATATTTTAAGTGCTATGGGCCAGAAAATGGAGTATTGGAGCGCATTAAAGGGGCGTAACAAAAGTATGAATTCCAGTGTAGCCTGGCTGCCATCCTAGTTAGTCTTCCGCGGCTCAATACTAAGGCTATATTGACACACCTTAAAGATTTGCATTATATTTGACAGGTTATCCGATTGAAGAACTCTTACGGTCCAGAAAGTATTCCTGTCCTAAGTAAACTGTTTGATGAAACCATAATAACTGGCCGGATACCTGTTGTATGAACACTACAGCCTTGGGGGAAAATGCAGAGTTGTCTACGATATAGACAAAATGCAGCATATCCCTTTCCATTTTTACTTACTAATAGATATTTTCAACACGTGGCTTCGTGTTGGCGTAACAGTTAGGGTGTTTGGTCCAGAACTCAGTAGTCCTGGTTTGGAATCCCCTGACTTAGAACCGATGTTGTGACCTCGGGAGTAGCACCTTCCTCACTCCGACCAGGTGTAAAATGGGTATTCTCCAATCAGAGGTTTCGCTCGAGTGGGGTAGGAGTGTCCGGGTTTTTTTACGTTCCTCTTCATTCACTCCTACCCCACTCGAGCGAAACCTCTGATTGGACAATATAAAATGGGTACCTAGCTTCGGTTGGGGAAATACAAAGTGGTGGAAGGAGAGGGGGGAATGGGCTACGCCTTCCGATACAGTGCCCTAAAGTTATTATATATAGTGTCATCGCCGACAACGGCGAAAGAACAATATATTACAAGAATCACAATAAATATCAACGCATCATTGACTACCACAGTACAGAACGAGCGCAGCGACAATAACAATGAGGAGTTCGAGGGGTACATCCAGCGGCTGAGGGAACTTAAGGTCAAGTTGGGCCAGATGAAAGACGAAGAACCAGCCAAGCGGGGAAATGATGACACGACATCCGAGCAAGAAACACGCCAATTTGGTAAACACTTACGTTTTGTATTTAGTTAATAGATACAAAGAGAAACTTCTTTTCCGAAAATAAGTTTCTCGTCTGTATTTCTTTAAATCTGCATGTGCGTTATATCAATACGCTTTAACTGCATGATTGAAGAGAGTCCCAGCTGATTATTTCAAGTGTATTGTATTATTCAATGCTGTAATGTGTACGAGGTTTTCTTTTTATGGGCACCTTTCTTAAGACACAATTCAATGCAATTCAGCATGGCAAAAATTCGTATGTTAACATTATTGAAGTTTATATTTTATATAGATCGCGACTGAGCGAATGTTGTCCTAATCATATCCACAATTCACTCTCTAAATCTGATTACACCTATAGTTAGGCATGAAGTTAACTGCAGGTCTGTTTCAGGTCAAATCCTAGATCTACAAATCTAGTGAACGTGTTTTTAAGGCAGAGTAGCAGTTACTGGATTGACCTTTGGAAACGGTCAGAAGTTTTGGGTAGCATCCACTACCATTCGTCAGTGACTTCTGACCGTTTGCAAAATCTATCCAGCTGCTTGAGTAACTGTTGTTTTGCATAGAAGACACATTTGGGTATCTTACTGTTACCTAGCCTTGTGGTCTTATAACTTAGATATCTAAATTTCAGTCTTCTAGTTCTTTAAGTATCCTTTTCTTTCGCACAAGGCGCGGGGAACTGTAACCCCAGCCCCTGTCTGCAGGGCGGTTCGTGTCAGGACCTCGGCTTCACCTACAAGTGCAGCTGTCCCAAGGGGTGCAGTGGACGGCGCTGTCAACTTGGCAGTGAGTTCAACAGCAAATCATACTTTTACCCTCGCAGACACCGAAATATATTACATTCAGACTCGACTTTGACTTTACTTGGATCCGCAACTAGCTTGTCATTGATTTAGAGGCAATCAATGAATCAATAAACCAATAAATCAGTCAATTTATTCATTAATTTATCGTCGAGGAAATAGCATGTAAAATTAAAACATGTAAAAACTAAGGCGGCGCTACAATGTGAGGAAAGAAATGCAAGTATTGCATATATAATGTTTAACAATACATTATAGTTATGTTAATATTATAAAGAGATGGAAGTTATACGTTTATGTTTTAAGAGCCTGCGTCACACGGTGTGTACATCTCCATCGGCGGTGGAAAGAACAGCGGCGGGTCCTCCGGTAAGTCTTCAAGTATTCCAGTTCTTTTATTTCTGCTCTTTCTTAATATTTCACCCACCTCTTTTTACATTAGATGTGCTTCAGGCGAGTTGAGTAATTTCTCGTGGTCTTGATTTTTAGAACAGCAGTAGGCAGAAAGCATATCTTATGGCTTTGAATTTCATATTAACAGTAGCATGGAGACACCTTGGACTGTTTTCAGGAAATCTGAATCACTTTGCATCTGCTTTATTACATACTCAGGAAAGGGAGCGATCAATGTCATCAACAACCAGATCTCCGTGTACGGCGGTGACAAACCCTGCTGTTCCAAACCTCCATGTGGTAAGTAAGCTTTAGACCCTTGTGAATGCATCACTTTACAAAACCTGAAGGATAGGTAGGCAACATGACAACCATCAGGTAGACTGTGCATGTTCGCTACACACATTGTTAAAGCTACCATACAAAATGGTTAACGTTGCATCCTCGAGCTCCGGTGGGTTTGGCAACACCTCGAACTGCTCTACAAGCCTTTGTCTAATGGCGTCCAAAGCGGTAAACTGCTGGATAAAGCACGAGCTAGTCTGGTCTATACATATTTGATGGATATGGATTGTTTTATTCACGAGCTAGTCTGCCCTATGCATATATGATGGGTATGAATTGTTTTATTCACGAGCTAGTCTGCCCTATGCAAATATGATGGGTATGGATTGTTTTATTCACGAGCTAGTCTGCTCTATGCATATATGATGGGTATGGATTGTTTTATTCACGAGCTAGTCTGCTCTATACATATGTGATGGGTATGGATTGTTTTATTCACGAGCTAGTCTGCCCTATGCATATGTGATGGGTATGAATTGGTTTATTCACGAGCTAGTCTGCTCTATGCATATATGATGGGTATGGATTGTTTTATTCACGAGCTAGTCTGCTCTATACATATGTGATGGGTATGAATTGTTTTATTCACGAGCTAGTCTGCTCTATGCATATTCGAGTACACGAGTGTAGATTGGTTTATTCACGAGCTAGTCTGCTCTATGCATATGTGATGGGTATGAATTGGTTTATTCACGAGCTAGTCTGCTCTATGCATCTATGATGGGTATGGATTGTTTTATTCACGAGCTAGTCTGCTCTATGCATATATGATGGCTAAGGATTGTTTTATTCACGAGCTAGTCTGCCCTATACATATGTGATGGGTATGAATTGGTTTATTCACGAGCTAGTCTGCTCTATGCATATATGATGGGTATGGATTGTTTTATTCACGAGCTAGTCTGCTCTATGCATATATGATGGGTATGGATTGTTTTATTCACGAGCTAGTCTGCTCTATACATATGTGATGGGTATGAATTGGTTTATTCACGAGCTAGTCTGCTCTATGCATATTCGAGTACACGAGTGTAGATTGGTTTATTCACGAGCTAGTCTGCTCTATGCATATGTGAGTACATGGGTTGATTGGTTTATTCTGTCTGAACAGCATGCCAGGCTAGCCGACCCGTTCCTGTACCTGTACCTGTTCCCGTGCCGGTACCGGTAGAAGTACCGGTAGAAGTACCGGTAGAGGTACCGGTACCTGTTACCGTGCCGGTACCGGTAGAAGTACCGGTAGAAGTACCGGTACCGGTAGAAGTACCGGTGCCGGTAGAGGTACCTGCTGAGGTTCCTCCGGCACCACCAGGTAAGTCAACTCCTTTGTTACAGTTATCATTTTAATGTTGTATGCATTTTTGGCCCATGTTGTACGACGTCCAGATTTGTCGAGGAAATTTGACCTGAGTTTCAATGACGATAACAGTTACCTTTTATGCCCTCCAAACGTGATTTCCAAGCAGATCTCCACGGTGCCAAAATCGTAGAAGCTAGCCAGAGAAGCCCCAGTCGGCCAGAAAAGGCACAGTCAGGCACCACCGCGGAGATCTGCTTGGAGATTACTCCAAACGCAAACTAGCTCTGAGGATAAAGTACATGAAGTCTTTGGTCAGGCGAACGCGAATGACAGATTTATCCTATGACTATATCTTGAATGTGTATGCTTGCCCACGTCCACTTAATAAGTATGTAGATTTTCGTTAATGTGATCACAGGAAGAGGTTGAAAGGTGTCTCGAAGCCTGTGTCACCCTCCGTCCCGGTTCAGAGAGGGCTGATAGGCTTTGAAGCAAATTGTTTCCTTCACACCTCCATCTCAACCTAACTATCCAGACACCGTACTCAAAGAAAATTATTGTATCTTTTTTCCAGTTGTAGTGACAACAGAAGTACCGGCACCAGTGGTTGTTACTACACCTGCTCCAAAGGTGGAAACCCCTGCGCCTATAGTTGTAACAACAGCCGTTCCAATAGTGGAAACCCCTAAGCCTGTAGTTGTGACAACAGCCGTACCAAAGGTAGAAACCCCTGCACCTATAGTTGTAACAACACCTACCCCAAAGGTGGAAACCCCTAAACCTATATTTGTAACAACACCTACCCCAAAGGTGGAAACCCCTAAACCTATAGTTGTAACAACACCTACCCCAAAGGTGGAAACCCCTAAACCTGTAGTTGTGACAACACCCACCCCGAAGGTAGAAACTCCCACGCCTGTAGTTACGACGAAGGTCCCGCCGACCGAGAAACCGGAAACGCCAGCTCTGACTGAGAAACCGGAAGCTCCAGCACCGGTTGAAAAAGTGGAAGCTGAATCACAAGGTAAGGCATTGCAACAAGTGTGTACGTCACTCAATTATAAGCAAGATATTTGTAAAGAGTGAACGATTATTTTCAATCAGAAATCAGACTTTGGATATAAGGATAAAGACAAATATTTACTTTGTTGTGTACCTGGCCAAAGTATTTCCAAAAATGATAAATGGTTATGATCTGCTATGTCTTCATTTCACTGCACATTGTGTGCATTATGAGTGACAGAAGAAATTGTGAAGCCTTTAAATAACAAGCGGGTCAATTTCAATGTATTATTTCTCCAGCATGAATGAAAATTTCAATCGAATAATTTTTGGTTTTCCTTTTTCCTTTTTACAGTTTCTAGTTCAAGCCAGGTGCAGTCAGAACGTACGTAAACATCTGTCTCCTTTGTGCTTTCATAGACCTTACTAATTTATAATCATTACATTGATTTCAGACTATCGCCAAAACTCTCAAAATATTGCAGAAAGAAATGATATGGTTTTGTCATTTTTGATGACATCTTTCTTTATCCACATTCACAGAGATTCAGATCGATTGTGCCAAGTGGAATGATTGGTACAGCACCATTAAGGAGAAAGTAGGAGGGACTCAATTCACTGGCATCATGACGACATGCAAACGTAAGTGAAAGCTTCTCTTAGTACAGTCTCTATCTAGGTAAAATTGAAGTCCAACAATGGCTTTACTAACAAGCGTTTTGCATCGTATCTATCACTTGCATTCTGTTGATATTTCATCAATATCATTTATTTTAGTAGGCACAATGTATGTCACTGTTGCATATGCATGGCTACATTGTTTATACTATTCACTTCTTAACACTATAGGGCTTAAACAAGGTGGTGACATAAGCACAATCATCATAATTATAGATAACTGCACATTTTTGCTTAATATGACAAATGTATACCTGAAATACGACTATTATCATGTTTAATTTAAAATTCTTACATCAGCTAATTTGAGTAGGTGCTTTGCGATAATGACGAAAAAATCGTTTTTTTTCAGCCGTTGTCTGTCAAGACCCTGCCTTCAAGGAAATCTACGCAGATATGTTTGGAACCATCGGTTGTGCTGCATATCTACTGTGTAAGTAACAACTTTCAGCTAGGTATTTTCTTTTTGTCAATAAGGCAACAAAAATCGTGCTGTTTGTCCTCTTACAGTTTGGTAAGCAATCAATTTGAAATCTAGCACACTATCTTGTTCTGAAAGTATATAATTTTGGATAAGTATTCCTTTAGATGGCGTGCTTAAACGAAAACCTGTTACTTCCAGCTATCCAGAGCAAGGTGACGTCGCAGACACAGCGTGAGTTTTCCTTAGTTATGACAAATCTGAAAAGTAAACTTAAAGATTTGTGTTTTTTAGGTAAGCGTTGAATACAGCCAGTTGTTTGTACCTGATCAGTAAACTATCTAGTAAAATTGTGCATGACCATAGTTTCAGCTAATCTTTGTTTATAATCTGTCTGTCTTCCTATGTCTGAATGTTTCATACACAGAGGTCCAGCTGGACTGTGCCAAGTGGCAGACCTGGTACGCAGACATGCCGAAGAAGATACCCGCTGCTCAGTTCCAGGGCATCATGAACACCTGCAAACGTAAGCTTTATACAATATATATCTAGAAAAATTCATCTTATATTTAATGTGATCATTATCATCTGTCACAGAAAATTGGCATTCACAATACATGTGAAGTCATTCATGTTGATTTATGAAGATGTATTATGACAATTTCGTTTGATTTCCAGCCAACGTTTGCCAGGACGCGGCTTTTAAGGAGACTTACCCGGACATGTTTAAGGCTGTGGATTGTGCAGCTTACCTACTGAGTAAGTACAGACTGTGAGAAGACGGTGTGTAAAAGCCAAAGTCTATTCATTTCATGTTAGCTATTGTTTAAAACAGTCCGATTGAATTAATAAGTATTCAAATATTAACCTGTAAAAAAATTGTGCTGTCTAACAAAAATCTCTCTGTTTCACAGCTATCCAAAGCAAGGTTCAGTCACAGACACAGCGTAAGTTATGTTCCCTCTTCTTGATTATTGGATTTACATGAAGAAGAGTTTATACTTATAGCTAAAGAACTACGATTTTAGAATTTTCATGTACGGAACTAAGGGAAAACGATCAAGTTGTCGATATTTCACCATCAGAACGATTAATATGAAGAGTTTGCTTCAAATAAAGTGAGTTAATAATTTTTGTGCATATCATACATTTATAGAGGTCCAGCTCGACTGCGCCAAGTGGCAGACCTGGTACGCAGACATGCAGAAGAAGCTTCCCGCTGCTCAGTTCCAGGGCATCATGAACTCCTGCAAACGTATGTGTCATTTTACTGTGAATTTAGCTAGTTCACAAGTTTACCATTTGTTTTTACATTTACAAGAGTAACAATATCATTATCTCCCATAACTCAATAGATGCACGATGTTGCCTCAAATGGCACCGTCTTGTTAAAAGCTAGTAAATGGCTGCAATAGTTTATGATAGATTCATATTGTAATCAATTGGTAATTGAATACTTATGGATAATCTGCATAAGATATTGACAATGATCCCAGTACCAAGAATGCATTTTATGTGATTCAAACTTCTACAGCAAATACATGTCGCGACCCCGCCTTCAAGAAGGCCTTCCCAGACATGTTTGGAACTCTCGGCTGTGCGGCTTACCTTCTGTGTAAGTAAGAGTTTGTGGGCAGAGAGGGGTGTTTGCATAATTTCAGCCTACGTTTGTCAAGACGCTGCTTTTAAGGAGACTTACTCAGGCATGTTTAAGGCCGTCGATTGTGCAGCGTAATTACTGAGTAAGTAGACAAGTCAAAATGTTGAACAACCAACATATATGTATATAACAACGTACAGTATCATCAATCAGTTTGAATACTAGAAGTGAAGCAATTTTCAATAATACTCAATTAAGTTAAAGCAATGACTGTGGTCTGTCTTAACTATATATTTGTTTTACAGCTATCCAAAGCAAGGTTCAGTCACAGACACAGCGTGAGTCATATTCCTTCTTCTATATTCTACTGAGTTCACGATTGGGATGGCAAAGATCAGTATTTCATTTTGATAGATACCAAAAGAACTTCATAAAGGATTTCTCGTGACCATTGTTGTACATATCATACACAGAGGTCCAGCTGGACTGTGCCAAGTGGCAGACCTGGTACGCAGACATGCAGAAGAAGCTTCCCGCTGCTCAGTTCAAGGGCATCATGAACTCCTGCAAACGTATGTGTCATTTTACTGTGAATTTAGTTCACAAGTTTACCATTTGTTTTTACATTCGCAAGAGTGACAATATCATTATCTTTAATACCTCAATAGATGCACTGTTACCTTAAATGGCACCGTCTTGTTAATGGCTATTGAATGGCTGCAATAGTTTGCGATGCATCCACATTGTAGTTAATGAGTAATTGAATGCTTATTGATAATCTGCATATGATATTGACAATGATCCAAACACCAAGAATGCATTTTGTGTAATTCAAACTTCTATAGCAAATACATGTCGCGACCCCGCCTTCAAGAAGACCTTCCCAGACATGTTTGGAACCCTGGGCTGTGCGGCTTACCTACTGTGTAAGTAAGAGTTTGTGGGTAGGGAGGGCGTTTGTATAATATCAGCCAACGTTTGTCAAGTCGCTGCTTTTAAGGAGACCTATCCAGACATGTTTAAGGCCGTCGATCGTGAAGCTTAATTACTGAGTATGTAGACAAGTCAAAATGTTGAACAACCAACATATATAACAACGTACAGTATCATCAATTAGTGTGAACACTAGTAGCGAAGCGATTTTCAATGATACTTAATTAAGTTATAATAATGACTATAGTCTGTTTTAACTAATTAAAATCTGTTTGCTTTACAGCTATCCAAAGCAAGGTTACGTCTCAGACACAGCGTGAGTTCGCTTCCCTTTTTTTATACATTCTATTGTGTAGGTATTTGAGTTCACCTATGGGATGGAAAAGATCAGCATTTCATTTTAAAACATGCCAAGAGAACTTGATAAAGGATTTCTCGTGACCGTTGTTGTACATATCGTACTCAGAGGTCCAGCTAGATTGCGCCAAATGGCAGACCTGGTACGCAGACATGCAGAAGAAGCTTCCCGCTGCTCAGTTCAAGGGCATCATGAACTCCTGCAAACGTATGTCTCATTTTACTGTGAATTTAGTTCACAAGTTTACCATTTGTTTTTACAGTTGCAAGATTGACAATATCATTATCTCTCATACCTCAATAGATGCACTGTTACCTTAAATGGCACCGTCTTGTTAATGGCTATTAAATGGCTGCAATAGTTTTGCGATACATCCACATTGTAGTTAATGAGTAATTGAATGCTTATTGATAATCTGCATATGATATTTACAATGATCCAAACACCAAGAATGCATTTTGTGTGATTCAAACTTCTATAGCAAATACATGTCGCGACCCCGCCTTCAAGAAGACCTTCCCAGACATGTTCGGAACCCTGGGCTGTGCGGCTTACCTTCTGTGTAAGTAAGAGTTTGTGGGTAGGGAGGGCGTTTGTATAATTTCAGCCAACGTTTTTCAAGTCACTGCTTTTAAGGAGACCTACCCAGACATGTTTAAGGCCGTCGATCGTGAAGCTTAATTACTGAGTATGTAGACAAGTCAAAATGTTGAACAACCAACATATATAACAACGTAAAGTATCATCAATCAGTTTGAATACTAGTAGCGAAGCAATTTTCAATGACACTCAATTAAGTTATAATAATGACTATCGTCTGTTTTAACATATTAGAATCTGTTTGCTTTACAGCTATCCAAAGCAAGGTTACGTCACAGACACAACGTAAGTTAGCTTCCTTTTTTCTACATTGTATTGTGTAGGTATTTGAATTCACCTATGGGATGGCAAAGATCAGCATTTCATTTTAAAAGATACCAAGAGAACCTGATAAAGGATTTCTCGTGACCATCGTTGTACATATCATACTCAGAGGTCCAGCTAGATTGCGCCAAATGGCAGACCTGGTACGCAGACATGCAGAAGAAGCTACCCGCTGCTCAGTTCCAGGGCATCATGAACTCCTGCAAACGTATGTACCGTTTTACTGTGAATTCATTTCACAAGTTTACCATTTGTTTTTACAGTTGCAAGAGTGGCAATTTCATTATCTCCCATACCTCAATAGAAGCTCTATGTTGCCACCGTTTTCTTAATGGCTAGCAAATGACTGCAGCAGTTTATAATAAATTCATATTGTAAGCAATGGGTAATTGAATGCTTATTGATAATCTGCATATGATATTGACAATGATCCCAGTATCAACAATGCATTTTGTAAATTAAACTTCTACAGCAAATACATGTCGCGACCCCGCCTTCAAGAAGGCCTTCCCAGACATGTTTGGAACCCTCGGCTGTGCGGCTTACCTACTGTGTAAGTAAGAGTTTGTGGGGAGAGAGGGGCGCTTGTATAATTTCAGCCAACGTTTGTCAAGACGCTGCTTTTAAGGCGACTTACCAAGAAATTTTTAAGGCCGTCGATTGTGCAGCTTACCTACTGAGTAAGCAGACAAGTCAAAACGTTGAACGGCAAACATATATAGTAACGTATCAATAATCACTTTGAAAACTAGTAGCGAATCAATTTTCAACGATACTTAATTAATCTATAACAATGACTTAGCTAAATCTGTTTGCATTACAGCTATCCAAAGCAAGGTTCAGTCACAGACACAGCGTAAGTATTTTCTTCATCTATTAGGATGATATTACGACTGCAGATGCAGAAACTAGAAGATGCTGATGATGATGTAGATATTTGAATGCACGATCGGGATAGCAAATATCAGTATTTCATCCTAATGGGTACCAAGAGAACTTGATAAAGGATTTCTCGTGACCATTGTTGAAAATATCATACACAGAGGTCCAGCTGGACTGTGCCAAGTGGCAGACCTGGTACGCAGACATGGAGAAGAAGCTTCCTGCTGCTCAGTTCAAGGGCATCATGAACTCCTGCAAACGTATGTGTCATTTGACTGTGAATTTAGTTCACAATTTTACCATTTGTTTTTACATTCGCAAAAGTGACAATATCATTATTTCAATAGATGCACTGTGTTACTTTAAATGGCACCGTCTTGTTAAAGGCTAGTAAATAGCTGCAATAGTTTGTGACCAATTCATATTGTAATCAATCGGTAATTAAATGCTTATTTATAATCTTCAAAAGATACTGACAACAATCCCAAAACCAACAATGCATTTTATGTGATTCAAACTTCTACAGCAAATACATGTCGCGACCCCGCCTTCAAGAAGACCTTCCCAGACATGTTTGGAACCCTGGGCTGTGCGGCTTACCTACTGTGTAAGTGAGAGTTTGTGGGCAGAGAGGGGCGTTTGTATAATTTTAGCCAACGTTTGTAAAGTCGCTGCTTTTAAGAAAACCTACTTAAACATGTTTAAAGCCGTCGATTGTGCAACTTACCTACTGAGTAAGTAGACAAGTCAAAACGTTGAAGAACAAACGTATATAGTATCATATAATTAATCAGTCTAAATACTAGTAGCTACGCAATTTTTGACTGATACTCAATTAAGTTATAGCAATGACTATAGTCTGTTTTAACTAAATCTGTTTGCTTTACAGCTATCCAAAGCAAGGTTACGTCACAGACACAGCGTGAGTTAGCTTCCTTCTTTTACATTCTGCTATGTAGATATTTGAGTTGAGGATTGGGATGGCAAAGATCAGTATTTCGTCCTAATGGGTACCAAAAGAACTTGATAAAGGATTTCTCGTGACCATTGTTGTACATATCATACTTAGAGGTCCAGCTAGATTGCGCCAAATGGCAGACCTGGTACGCAGACATGCAGAAGAAGCTTCCTGCTGCTCAGTTCAAGGGCATCATGAACTCTTGCAAACGTATGTGTCATTTTACTATGAATTTAGTTCACAATTTTACCATTTATTTTTACATTCGCAAAAGTGACAATAACATTATTTCATTAGATGCACTGTGTTACTTTAAATAGCACCGTCTTGTTAAAGGCTAGTAAATGGCTGCAATAGTTTGGGACAAATTCATATTGTAATCAATGGGTAATTGAATGCTTATTGATAATCTGCATAAGATATTGACAACAATCCCAAAACATTTTGTGTGATTCAAACTTTTGCAGCAAATACATGTCGCGACCCCGCCTTCAAGAAGACCTTCCCAGACATGTTTGGAACCCTCGGCTGTGCGGCTTACCTACTGTGTAAGTGAGAGTTTGTGGGGCAGGGAGGGGCGTTTGTATAATTTCAACTTTTACTGCACATTTGTCGCGTTTGCTGCACATCATAGTGTCAAAACTTTATCTGTTTCTGGGGTTTACACCAAAAGGAACATACATTGAAACAGACTTTCATCTCATTCTAGTGATGATGATCATCATAGCGGTAGTATCAAAATGAAATGAATTGTCCTTTCAGTTTCCCATATGTTTTAAGGACGTATTTTTTGTTTGTACAGCAATTTCTAGTCAGACTAAGACAACTTCTTCGTCCAAGAGTGAGTTTTTATGCTCTATTTTGTTTTGTTTTGCTTTTACCTTTGTGAGACCTTGGTGCTTTTCTGTAATATTCCTGTCCAACATTTAATGATGTGACCTCTGGACGCTAATACTGATCAAAGGTTGGTCAACTAAATCTGTGCCTTGTTTTAGCTCTTGATTGCGGAGCCTGGTCGACATGGCTGAAGACTATGAAGAAACATCCACAGTTTGCCATGATTATGAAGACGTGTGCACGTGAGACATTGGGTTTTTAATTGCAATTATTAAAATAAAGAATATATTTACATTTCTAGAATTTAACATATTGTGCAGGGATACATGCAATGGATAGATATCATATATAAAAATCAGTGCGGATAGTTATATTGCATTTTGATTGGATATAGAGGAAATTAGTTATTCTTTAACGAACCTTGTATTGAGCTGGGATAACGGAGATGCTTTTGAAATAAGTCCCACGTTTTAGTGTTCTTTGTTTGCAGCGACAATATTCAACTATGTGCTTTCATTCCGCAGCGTCGATATGTAGGGACGCTGCTTTCAAGTCAGGAAAACCCAAGCTCTTCTCGACGTATTGCAAAGGTATTGTACCATTGCCTCTAAAATGAAGTAATTTATAATGTGATACTGATGATTCAATTAGTTATACCGTTGGCATCTTTGGAACATGAACAGGATCTAGGAAGACAGTAGCCAAACACATTCTTGAAGATGATTGATGAATATTTTGCATCACAGATATTTACATCATATTTGTATCAAGTCGTCAAAATGATTTAAATGAGTGCCATTGTTTTTTTTTAACAATTCCTTTCCTTTACTCACACATCCTTTTGATTCAGGAATTTCGAGTAAGACGGTGACCAAGACCAAATCCAGCTCGAAGAGTAAGTTGCCATACATCGAGATGTTGTTGAGTCATGTTTGGGTATTCTTTAACTAATTACGATCGTCGTGGTCGAATTAGTTTCATCAGGGACATTTGGGATCTGTGTGTTCTAATGTCAATAAACATAAGGAATCTACTGCCCTTTGTAGCGATATGGTTGAGTGATGTTTTAATCTATATACTCGTTTTCAGCTCTTGACTGTGGGGCATGGGCGACCTGGATTGGTTCCTTGAAGAAGCATCCACAGTTTGACACGATCATGAAACAATGTTCACGTAAGAAAAGTTTTGTAAAAATCACAAACGGAACTTGATAGTACTTAAATAATAGTTTCATTTTATTCCTGTTTAAAGTGAAGCAATTTTATAACACAGAATCCTTAATACGCTGTGTCTAAAAGTGGTCGATTTGAAATGAGTATTTGTAAAACATTTTTTTTTCATATCTGGAAAGTTATTTACACGTTGTTCACAGTACGCTTTATTAATATATTGCCATAGTAACATTGTGCAAGTAGTGATCTGTCAATTGCCATTGTCATTTATTTGTCTGTCCCAAACTGTTGACTCTCAAACATCAGCTGTGCTGCATCGAAAGTCAGTGTAGTGTACTGTGACATTTGGCAATAAATGAATAAAATAAGATAAATATATTGCCATGATTTTATGGGAAATAAAATTCCGATTTGCTTTTCAGCGGTAACATGTAAGGACGCGGCTTTCAAGAAGAACGATCTGTACTCTAAGTATTGTACAAGTAAGTCTGTTCCTTCCTTCCTCACAAAGGTTATGCGTTGTAAATGTGTGTATGTGTTTGTCGACAGCATAATTCAAGAAGTTATAAATGTTTTGTTTTTTCACACTGATATTTGGTAAGTCAGTAGTTGACAATTTTGAGTATGGGTCCCCTATACTAGCGAATTTTTTTTTGGGGGGGGGGGGGGGCGGGGGTAGTAATAGTGCAGAAGAGCGTCCGGCTTTATATCTGTTCTGGACATGCTAGGACCACGAGGTTTTGGTGGCAGATAGCTCGTTTTACCCCACGCGTATATGCTAGTTATTGAAGTCATACATATTAATGAATACCATCAGTTTCTTTAACCCTTATATGGCACTAATAACCTATCTTCTCAATGCTATCCACGCATGGCAGTAAAAGTAGTATAGTCTTGGTTAAAGTTGCAACCTATAAAAATTAACGTCCAAACATTAAGCTTAGACTTTTAATGTGCATGCTGTATTCTCCTGGTTTATAGGATGAATCATCTGTATCCGTATCTATATAGCAGGCATAATCGCCAATCGGCGTAACACACCAGCTTCGCAAGCACGAGGCGCGGCAGCAGCTGGTTAAATTGCACTGAACGGCATGTCACACCTAGTCTTGCACATCTGACTGCAACCGTTCTTTAAAGCTATTTAGTGGGGATGCTCCTACTGTACGCGATGACAACGATTTCCATTCTACTATGGCTGAATCATGTGTTAATGTTTTTGATAGGCAAGCGGTCTGAGGAGGAGAAGAACATCACGGTTGACCTGGAGTCCCTGCCGAATGAGGACGAGATGACAGAAGCCAGACTTCAGGTGGCCCAGAAGATGAGCAAGATCAAGGCGCTTCTCCGTTCGCTTAGTGAAGTCGATGAATTGCCCTCTAACCAGATCTAACGTTCTCTGAAGTACTGTAAATGCAGAAATGTTCGCGGTAGTTTTATGTTCACGGTGAACCATTTACCGCAGACTTAAAACCACCACGAAAACCGTTCCATTGTGTGGCTGTAGTGCTACTATGGTTTCAAACGCAAACTTTAACTACCGCTAACACTCAATTTTTTCCCTACCGCGAAATTAAATCCTTGCGAACATTTCTGCATTTACAGTAGTTTCTCTGCTGATGGTTTCAGTTTTCGTCATTCAAAAGATGATATTTCACTATTTGCCATTATTATATTGCACAATACATTTTACGTACAGGGTGAGCTATATTAATTCCATATTCTGTACACTTTTCGAAGTCATACATGTAGACCGTAAAGGTAAATGAATTCTCTTGCTATAAGTTTCGCCTTAGTCTGACACATAATGCATCATGCATTTTCTAGGAAGGCAGCTGAAAGCAACAGAACTTTTGCTAAATTTCTTAGTCAAGTTAAGTATTTGTTCTAGGCTGTGCTTCCTACTCAGCAACTTCTCGTTTAATCTTATATTAAAAAGCGTATATTCTAAGATTTGAGGTTTAAAGACTGGTGTTAATGAGAGATATTAGTGTTATATAAGGTATCACTGAATTTTAAAGCAACAGACGCATTGGACTACAGCACATTTACAGGACTCAAAAGATGATATGTAGGAACATCCGATAGACTTCCACATTACCGATTGACTTTGTTCTAGTTCAAATTATCATAAACAACTTTTGTGGGTGCCATCAATTTATTAGGACAATAAAACTATCTTATTTGGGAATGTTAACCGATAACTGGTGAAGGAGGTCAATAATGGATAACTAACATCTTTGTGTTTATGGTCGAAAATAAAGGGTAAAAAAAGATAGCACATGTTCTTCTTCATTATTACTGTTTCTTCATTATTATTGCACAAATGTAAGGCCGTTTTATAGTAACGTCTCTCACGCCCATTACAGTAAACAGATAATATCTAATACCAAATACCAAACAAAGAACAACACAACTTGATTTATTTGTCTAAGGTACAGTCAATCTAGTACAAGTGACCACCTGTGCATAAGGACCATCTTAGGCATTGTATCCATTTTAGGCCACTAGTCAAATTTCTCATTGACTAAAACATTACGAATCCTGTCTCCGGTGACCACTTAATATATATATAAGTGGTCACATATATATATATATATATATATATATATATATATTATATATATATATGCCATAGCTTGAAACAAGATAGCCATGAAAGGTTAGACATAGCCTAGAGGCGATTTTGATCGGATAAGCACCGAAAATATGAGTGTTGTTGACTAATTATACTTATCTGGACAAAACACTACCAGACCTCTTAACATGATGAACAGTGACTGGATTGTACGTTTTTAATTCGTTAGCTCTGTCACTATATTTGAAGGTAGATGAAGCTAGAGAGACTGCTTATAGAGCGAAACGTTCTATTGAATAAAAACAATGGGATCAGCCCCCAAACGCATTTGGGTCATCTGTACATCACGTAATTTAGCCAAAGATGCATTGCCCCCGAGCAAAGACTTTAAGCAGGGATGAAACGTTGCGATCGATTTGGTGAAACCTTGCACTGGAAGTAATTCATCTATTCTTTTACATACGGACTGTTAATTCAATCAGCGACTAGTTCCACCTTCAATGATATCATTACCGCAAACGATTATAAAGAGAGATATAGTATCTTGTCTTCTCAAGGGCAGATGCAACACATAATATATCATGTCATGTCATAATGCAAGAGTCCGATGGTATCCGACTGTTCTTTGTGATTTACAAAAAGGACAGTACCAGTAAATGGGACAGCGGGTTAAGGTCGTCCAGTACTTCCAGTACTTCCAGTCTCTGCAGCGTTTTTTGGGCGCCCTGCGGCGGAACCGTAACAGAATTTCTATGCGGTGCGTTCTAGAGTCACTGAAAGGCCGACACTTTTTCTGCTCACGGTTTACGGCAAAAAAACGTTTGCGCGGACTGAGAAAAGTGTGACAATTAAGGCACAATGCAGCCGTAAGGATGCAGCGTGTAGCGCGCATTGCGATGCTGGCCACGGCCGTCGTCTATCTCAGTTTCGCACCAGGTGATGTTCGTTTAATCTTCTTTATACCATTAAAAACAATTAAATATGGATGCTCATTCACCATTCTATTACAAATTTCTTTTTGCAATGCAAATGGTAGACCATAGACAAGTGACTGTCATTCGCCAACATCATGACATCAATAACAACCTTTGCTGTTTCAGGTGTCTCGAGTAAGACGCAGTCTCAGAGCAAATCCAGCACGATCAGTAAGTCTCGTTAGTCATATTTGTATATTCTATCATCAATTTCAATCGTCGTAGTCAGGCCAATTCGTTTTGTAAAGGGCATTAACTAGGGCTAAGTGTGTTCCTTTAAAAAACAGATAAACATGATCTACTACATGTATATTAGGCTTTGACAATACCTTGATCGCCACTGTACTTGTGTCATTTTACCAATGAATAGATTGATAAATTAAAGCTGTATGCCTTTGAAGCTGTATGGTTGATAATTACGCTAAAACTAAGCTGAAGCAATGAGAGCGGCGCAGCACAACATGAGGTAGAGGAGGATAGAAGAGTAACTGGTCATGGTGCCCCAACGAGCCACAAAGTGGTCAAGGAATAGGTGAGGTGTCGTGAGGATCATTTGATAACTGATATATATTTTCAGCCCTTGAGTGCGGGGAGTGGGCGAGCTGGATCGAGTCAATAAAGAAGCACCCACACTTCGACAAGGCAATGGAGCTCTGTTCCCGTAAGAATGGTTTTGCAAACATAAGGAAAACACTTGATAAACTTTATTGAATTCTTATTTGAAATGATACAGTTTTCAAAACGGAATCCTTAGGTACTTTTTGTATGAAGATGCTCTTGTCACGTGGACTTAAGTATTTTATGACATAGCAGTGTTGATATCTGGTCAGTTACTTGGTACTATTTGTTTACAATTACGCAACGTTGCTCGAAGATGCATTGCAACGATTAGATGGTTTTGAGATATCAGATTTGTTTGTTGTTTTTCAGCGCAAACATGCAAGGACCCGGCTTTCAAGAAGACCAAACTATACTCGAAATATTGTAAAAGTAAGTCTTTTTCTTACCTTCACCAAGAATTTTGCTTATGTTTGTGCATATCTGTGTGTTTGTGTGTGGATGTGTGTGTGTGTATGAGTGTGCGTGAGATGATGCGGTCCCAAATGTAAAAAATTGTTATGTACAAATATATATATATATATATATATATATATGTATATATATATATATATATATATATATATATATATTATTTAAGCAACAGGACTGAGCCAAAGTGGTGCTAAGTGTAAAGTATTGCCACATACTTAAATATTGTTAAGCATCTATTAATCTAACAATACTTTACGCTTGGGACTGCATTGTTAGCAGTGACACCTAGCTTCAGTGCACTGTGAACTACAATGTAGTCAGTATTGCCCTGATGAAGATGACAGACAGTCATCGAAACGTCGCCTCTTAGCTTGTAAAAGAACCTTGCTATTAATTAATTTCTTCAAGTCTGACATATTCATAAACACTATCACTATCCTCTACACGTTTCGTGCAATCGATGACTGATTTGGTCAATACAGTGAATTGCTGATTGTATATGCATCATCTATGTTTATCGACTGAATCATGTTGATACTTTTGGATAGGCAAGCGTGCTGAGGAAGAGGAGAACAGGAGCATCACCTTTGACCTGGAGTCCCTGCCGAGTATGAGCGAGTTGTCCGAAGCGAAGCTGGACATGATTAGGGAGCTTCTCCGTTCGCTTAGAGCTAACATTTAATAAAAGAAATAGATGAATAAAACATTTAGTCTTATTTTGGTGATGATAAAGTACCAGATCCAGATCTTAATATTTCTGAAATAGTCTCCCTTAACCTGAATACTCTCCAAGTCGAGGTCAGTCGAGGATATTGTGACCTTCGTATCATATTCCACGTTTTCCGTCCGTAAGCCCTACCAATCACAACCTTCTCCACAAAACTCTGCTAGGAGAGTACCTCATAATCATAGAAGTCTTACAAAACTACACTATCCCCAAAGATGTTTCACACACGAAGTTTTAGATACAGGGTGAGCCATGTTCTGTAGAAGTTGTGTAACTCACCGGAATCCACAGACCACAAGAATAGATGTATTCCCTTGCTTTTTATCTATTAGTAAGAATTATTTAACATGGTATCTTATAAGTAATGCATTGTAGAAGAAGCTTAAGGTATATGCAACCAACCAATCTTAAGTAAATGATTCCGAATCAGAGTAAAATATTTGTTCTAGACCACGTCCTCTACTCTGTACCTTCTCTAAGCTACTAACAGAGGATTTATGTTTTACTATGAACTGCAAATCTTAAGATTTAGATCATTAATGTGTTGTAAAGACCGGTGGTGGATAACTGACATTTTGCTGTGTTAATTTAAATGGTTAGAATACACATTACGTGTTGTAATTCATACGTTCTGTACCAACTACTTAGTGTTCACCACTTTTCAGTTTGTTCTATATCATTTAAGTCTCTTCTGCAATTACAGTAAAGCTGTAATATCTACCGAACAATAAAAACCAAAAAATTCATTTCTACGTATGACATGCTTGTAGGACAGTATAGTAGTGACCACTTTGCATGAAAGACATCAAGCTATTGTGTCCACTTTTTGGTGAGATTAGGTATCCTGCCAATGGTGACCAACTGTTGCAAACTGAGTATCCATCATGAACTGGTTTGCAGGTACTATGTTTCTATCCCTCGGTACTCTTGTTCGTAAACAATATCTAACCTACAATGCACAAAAATGTGGGTGTCTTGGACAGTCATACGCTGAAAAGACAATGAAGGCAATTTTTTCAAATAGTGCATAGTTTTAGATATAATAGGCGTAAAAGGTTAGACATAGCCAGGGGGCGACTATGATCAAAACGGCATGGAGAATATGAGTGTTTTTGATAAACTAGGCTCATCTTTTAAAAAATGACCAAATCCCTTTTTAAGATGATGATTAGTGACTATCTTACACTTGTTGTATCATGTAGCCCTAGCCCTGTATTTCAAGGTAGGGGACTGCTAAATGGAACGAAGCTTTCTATTGATGAAAAAGACGATGGGAACGCCCCCAAAATCTTATTTAGGTCTCTTTTCGTCAAAGATACATAGCCCTAAAGCAACGATAATATGGTATTGTCTATTTGGTTAAACCTTGTACTAAAAGTAGCTCATCTATTGTTCCACATAAAAGCTGTCAATCAGCAATAAGGTCTAGCTTGTAGATCTAGGGCATTTCAAAATAAATCTGATTTTGTTTTTACTGTAAATGAAAGTAAACCGACACAAAACAGTCAGCTCTATCAAGAGATAAGGTCAATTGTGTTTTTCCAGAGTGTACATGTCCAAAAGCCAGTTTTTAAATGCATGTTGCTGCTGGTGTAAAGCTTGAGGTGGTTTGAAAGTAGGACATAACCAGTTATTTGGACAGCGAATGAAGTCTGTCCGGTCCTTCCAGTGTCCGCAGCTTTCATTCTTCCACCGGAGACGCTGTGAGACAGGCGCTGGTCGATCGTGCGCACTACGGCAGCTGTCACGTTTGGAACACGGACAGAACTTCTGTGTGGTGCGACGCTAGAGTCGTTGGGGTGCGGACACTGCTTACCGGTGGCAGTAGAAGAGACGTTCGCTTCAGCGAGCTGAGACAAGTTGGAAACATCGTAGTCGTAGGGAGGCGTAACAGAGATGCAGCTTGTAGCGCAACTGATGATCCTGGCCGCGGCCGCCGTCTGCGTCAGTTCAGGACCAGGTAATGATATTTTATTGGTCTATACATCATTACAAAGTGGTGCGGATCCGCATCGATTTTCATTCTTTTTGTTGGGTGGAACCGTTGGTATTCATCATTTTGTCACTTTAGTTAGGCACCACTATTTACTGTATGGTTTAAGTGCTGCCACCCCCCTTTCCATGCATATTCCAACGGGCTTATCACTATGTACATGTATATAAGGGGTTCTGTCGTTATACATTGGTCTGATGCCTACAGCACGACTATTAATATCATATCACATTCCGGTACATGGAGCTATCAGAACCCGGTTATAACTCAGAATAAAGTTAATGACTACAAATTTCAGTTGTGGCTATTTTATGATCTAAAGTCTCAGAATAATATCATTCCATTCATACGAAATGTATGCCTTAAAGGAGTGTTTGTGACCGTTTATGAAGGAAGAGCATTCATGAATGACGATAAAGTTGCATGTGCAGTCAGAGTACCATTCCATTTCAGAAAACGACCATGTGGCCCTTATTTGACATCAAAGTGATGATAAACATAGCAAGATCAGATATTCATATCAATGAAATGGTGATCAGAAGTAGCAATTTTTGTGCATGAATTCTAAGGGAGAATGTGTATTCAGTCGAGTTTAGGTATAGATTCGACAATTTCGGACAATAAGAAGTAAGAGAAGAAAATATCAAGCTCCCCTACTCACAAAGGGGCGTGAACAAATATAGACAACACCGGTGTCTGTATAAAGAGATACCATCCCCTTAAGGCATATCATGGTGTGCAGAATAGAGGCGGTACACAAAATGAATCTTAAGTGGACGAACGAACTAATTCATGTTACGGTTAGGGTAAGGCAAAAAGCACCCTTTCTTGATTTATTTAAATATCGGAATCCTTAAGAACACATTAAAATAATAGGCGACTCTTAAAACATATTATGCAAATCGAGTCGTAGGTGTAGGTCATCTGTATCATATTCCATACGGCCTGCTATTGTCTAATAGACCCCTGTTGACCTTTTGCCCGCATGAGTCAGATTGTAGTTCTGACAGACCTGTTTTACTACAACGGGGTGTTGTCTATATCTAATAGAAGTAGGACACAAGTGTCAACGAACTTTACCTCTGCAATATGCTTCAGTAGAAGGCGATGATGATAAGTGTAATTAAACCGTTTGGAGATACTTTTCTTTGATAACGCATGAAACTACTTTTGACTGCTTAGCTGAAAGATACGTGATGATTGGCTACATCGCAGCATCTTTCCTCTGTTACAGATGTACAGTTCTACCATTAAAATCTGTTGGTTGGGCATAGAGGGCCTCAAGCTTTGTGATACTTTAGATGAAGTGAACAGATTTTCACGTTTCAAGCACAGAACCCTAGTCTAGCTGTGGTTATTTCTTCCCCATCGGTGCACCAGACGGAGTCAGGTTTTAGGAGTACGACGTTTCCATTGGTGACGTCTGCTTTGTATCATCAACTAGTCCTAATACCTTGATATGAAATGTGTAAAATATCCTCGAATTAAGTGTTAAATTCGCCTCTTCGAAATAGTTTCTCATTCTAACCAAGTTACAAACTACATTTTTGTAAAGTTGCCTCCTACTTGTCAGTTCCATGCCCTCGAGCTAGGGTTGCAATCTTAGTTTGGGCGTTTCGCTGTTGTTGGCTTTGTCATCAATAGAATAAGTGGATCAATTCGATGAGGAAAAATCTACTAAAATAATGACCACAGACTGCCTAAGTGTACATTACAGTCTTACATTAAAAATAAACAGTTTACATTACAGGTAAGATGTCTATCTGTTTAGGAGATCTGGTCGTCTTTCCACTTCGATATGTGAATCTCTTCCAAACAAAGAAAGAGCATTCTCCTCTCTTCTCAAACTGTTCCGCTCCGTCACATCGAACAATGCAAGGGGGCGGTATCTCCTTTAGGGCAAATGTCAAAACCATCTTTGGTGGAAACAATCGCTTGAAGACGAATTAGTCCAATACTTACCTGCAAGCTAGAGCCTAAATCAGTGGACGTTTAGTGTGTCTTTAAAACGTACATGGTTTGTTTACAGAGACCTGAGTATAAGCATATATAAGAATGAGCTTCGCACTCAACCGGCTTCATGAGTCAGAAGTAAGGAATGATACATGGTGCGTGCGACTAGTCTGCAGTTAGCCTTAAGCGATGTAGACAACTTTTCTTTTTGTTAACCACCATGTAGCCCTCATTTGACATAAAAGTGATGATAAACATAGCAAGATCAGAGAGTAATATCAATGAAATGGTGATCAGAAGTAGCGACTTTTTCTGTATAAAATTCTAAGGGAGAATGTTTATTCAGTCGAGCTTAGGTATAGATTCGACAACTTCGCACAATAAGAAGTAAGAGAAGGAAATATTGAGCTCCCCTACTCACAGAGGGGCGTGAACAAATATAGACAACACCGGTGTCTGTATAAAGAGATATCATCCCCTTAAGGCATATCATGGTGTGCAGAATAGAGGCGGTACACAAAATGCATCTTAAGTGGACGAGCGAACTAATTCGTGTTTCGGTTAGGGTAAGGCAAAAAGCACCCTTTCTTGATTTATTTAAATATCGGAACCCTTAAGAACACATTAAGATAATAGGCGACTCTTAAAACACATTATGCAAATCAAGTCGTAGGTGTAGGTCATCTGTATCATATTTCATACGGCCTGCTATTGTCTAATAGACCCCTGTTGACCTTTTGCCCGCATGAGTCAGATTGTAGTTCTGACAGACCTGTTTTACTAGAACGGGGTGTTGTCTATATCTAATAAAATTAGGACACAAGTGTCAACAAACTTTACCTCTGCAATATGCTTCAGTAGAAGGCGATGATGATCAGTATACTGAAACCGTTTGGAGAAACCTTTTCTTTGATAAAGCATGAAACTACCGCTGGCTGCTTAGCTGAAAGATACGTGATGATTGGCTACATCGCAGCATCTTTCCTCTTTAACAGATGTACAGTTCAACCATTAAAATCTGTTGGTTAGGCATATAGGGTCTCAAGCTTTGCTATACTCTAGATGAAGTGAACAGATTTTCACGTTTCAAGCACAGAACCCTAGACTAATTGTGGTTCTTTCATCCTCACAAGGCGAAGTCGGATTTAGGAGTACGACGTTTCCATTGGTGACGTCTGCTTTGTATCCTCCATTAGTCCTAATACCTTGATACAAAATGTGTAAAAGATCATCGAATCAAGTGTTGAATTCGCCTCTTCGAAATAGTTTCTCATTCTAACCAAGTTACAAACTACATTTTTGTAAAGTTGCCTCCTACTTGTCAGTTCCATGCCCTCGGGCTAGGGTTGCAATCTTAGTTTGGGTGTTTGGCTGTTGTTGGCTTTGTCATCAATAGAATCAGTGGATCAATGCGATGAGGAAAAATCTTCTAAAACAATGTTTATTCGGTGAACTGATTTTTTCACACCAGCGATAGCAAGAAGGGACTAAAACAAATCGGTAGAAAGATTTTAGTAATAAAGTTGATAAGAATCGTTTCTAATGTTACCATGCAATGACAAGTTTTCTGACCGCAGACTGCGTAAGTGTACATTACAGTCTTACAGTCAAAATAAACAGTCTACATTACAGTGCAGATGTCTGTCTGTTTATTAGATCTAGGTCGTCTTTCCACTTCGATATGTGAATCTCTTCCAAACATTGAAAAAGCATTCTCCTCTCCTATCAGACTGTTACGCTCCGTCACATCGAACAATGCAAGGGGGCGTTGTCTCCTTCAGGGCAAATTTCAGAACCATCTTTGGTGGAAACAATCGCTTGAAGACGAATTAGTCTAGAGCCTAAATCAGTTTAATGTATCTGTAAAACGTACATGGTTTGTATGTATACAGAGAACTGAGTACAAAGTTGCTAGCTGGTAAGCATATATAAGAATTGAGCTTCGCACTCAACCTGCTTCATGAGTCAGAAGTTAGGAATGGTACATGGTGCGTGCGACTAGTCTGCAGCGATGTAGACAACTTTTCTTTTTGGAGGCGCGCGTCTTACAATCCACGCAAGCTGTTTGTGTTTAAATGGATTTCAAACAAACAGGCTAAACGTTGGAATCGGAACACCTCACAACGTTAGAAAAATTTACAGCTTTTTTATGATTAAGATCTGACATTTTCTCTTGCGCCCATCTTGGATACTTCTTAAGGAGTTCAGCTAGCATGCTATGTTTCACTCAAACAATCACATCTGACGATTCATTTCAAATTGGGATCATTAATTTCCAAGGTCACAGGTAGACTACATGTGCCTCGGGATAAGTTATGGCACGAGCTTATATCAAACGCGCCTCTTGACAAACGTTATGGTATTGCATCCTAAAACTTTTTTTAGTAAATACCATAGTAGAAGAAGTAGATATCGGTCCGTCTCGTAATTTAGACGATGGTATCAGTCTAAATGTTGTTATTACCGTGGACAGCGTAGGGTGTGTCTTCAGCCCCCCTCAGCATGAGTTGCGAATTAACATGTTTTCGGTTTAAGCTACGTTTGCAGCCAAAGAAGTCATTTCTTTGGTTCGATGACTAGGCTGCACAACGGTGGGTCAAAGTAGAAAACACGTGTGATAGGGCCCTTAGTAGCCCAGTCCTAGCATGGCAAATGCGATCTCAGTTGGTAGATATGTACATTATGTTCACATATCAGAGTATTAGGCAATTGAAAAAAGGCAACCTATCATATTTGTTTAAATAAAGATCTATTTTCTTTCACTTTTTGTGATGATTCATTCAAAATGAGTGGCAATTATAGATACGGTTAGTTATCACACGGTCCGGAACACCAGTATCCGGCCCAGGCATAACATGAAAATGAATATACATGTCAAAGCAGCTACAGGGTACACATGACATGGCAATACAGCTAAGCCAAGTAATAACCAAGATACCTTGTGCAGGAATAGTATACAGGCGAACACAGAAAAGAGTGCCCCCTGTAAAGAAATAATATAATGGCAGGATTGTTTCTTTAACAGTGAGAAGAGACCTTGTGGGTGAGGATGACTACATAGAACAGATCACATCTCTTCTCAATGACGTTGAGGATCAGGTGGCAAATGCTGACAAACATGTCGAGGAACCAAAGGCCTATGAAGAACAAGACGCGTCTAGTAAGACTATTGTTGTGTTGTTTATCTTATTTCATTGGTTATTTGCATACATGCATGTTAGTCCAACAACTTAGTACATGTATATGATATGAAGCTGGTACGTCTACTGTTTACCTTCTAAGTATAGAGGCCTCTTTCTTGATTGTTGCAAGTACATTGTCTATTCATGACTTGGCTTCACTAATTTCAATATCATCTTTGATAATGTAAAATTTATATTAAATATACAATTGTGACATTGGTGACTACGGATAGACGAAGCTATCAGGTCAAGGATTAGTTAAATCCAACTCCATTTGAAAATAAAGAAATAAAACTGTTAAACAAAACAACATTGCTTGATAAGAAGCTGATCCGTCATCTTTCTTCATCTTCCTATGTCTATTAATATATGTTGGGAACTTGCATTAAAACTGCTGTGTTTCCTCTGCAAAAGACGCCAACGCTGACCCGGTGGTCATTAATCTAGATGAAATGCTTCAAGCTATTGAAGAGGAGAAAAAATCCGATGAAGACGATAGCGTTTCTGGTAGGTAAAGCTTTCATTCATTAGGACTCATTCTTTATAACGTAGCAGCATTGTATACGTTTCTCAAACTGTTAACCCTACTATAACTCGTAAGTTCTAATATGTTTGCTGAAAAAATATATTAATTCAGATTCATAAATGTTGCATACAGTAGTCCACTGTTTTCTACTGCTGAGGTAGTCGAAACATCCTGCATCCGCATTCAGTCTTTTATCAGTCCTTTCCACTTTGTCTGGTTCATCCCGAGCTTCCTTAGCTCCCGCAGGTTTCTGTTGCTAATAGTTCTCAGTTTTGTTTCTTCTTGTACTCCTTACCCTAAAACAGAAGGACAGTACGCTGTTGATCACGAAGTGTCCGGAGACACAGTGACGGTACATCTGACGAACTTGGGCGATCCTGTGGAGGAGGAGGAGCAGAGTTTGAGGGGAATTTTAGGTGAGTACTTCCCAAATACTCTGAGACAAGTTTTAACTCTTTTCCAACACAAAAATTGGACTTACCCAAATTTTTGACTGTACAACACCAGTCTTTGTCAAGGAGGGAGGAATCCACCGCTGGGATGACGTCACGTTATGCAGATAGCACACGTGACTCGGTGAGCAGTGGATCATAAGTAGCGGAAAGTCTGTGGTGCCCGTCCCAAATACTTTCCAGGACAGTGGAAAAAAACATATTTAGATTGTATTAAAAACGTTAAAATATTGAGCCTATATGGTTTTTTTTATTGATTTCAGTTACTTGGATGGAACTAACTGCAGGTGTACAAAGTTCATTGTGTTTTATATTCTACTTTGTGTTACCTGAAATAGATGTATACTGCTGGCAAAATACATAAAGTAAAACCATAGTCTGTCTGTGCCATTGACACCAAACTGCTAAATCCTATATAAATGGCTTCAGTAAAAGCTGATTCGATTTAGGTAGTAGTTAGTGTATGTGTTCATGCATGTTAATCACAACGTTATTGCCTATCATTTGAGCAATGCACTTACATACTATAAAGTTGAAGTCGAGAAAATCTGGCCAACTTAGTAAAAAAACATGGCATCCTTTTTTTTTTTTACCTTTCTACGATAAACAGATGACCAACCAATTTCCCTGCCGGAAGATTTACCACTCGTCTCTCTACCAGGGTCTGATGAAGAGACTCATGAACAAGATAAGAAAGGTAAATGCGTTTTTTTACATGCTACTATACATGAGTCTTACACTGCTTTATGCTTCCATTCCATGTCTTGATTGACAATTTTTCTTCTGCTGCAATAAGATTATGAACTTTTCAATCAGTCATAAAACAATCAAAATGCTGTCATCACATTAACACAGCCCAAAGAATTGTGCATTGACTATTTTTTATCGTTTCATGGCCAAGGCTGTGTGTTTGCTGGTGGTTGTTCGGGCCCGGTAGCCCCACTGAATGGTTTCTTGGCCCCACAAGGTAAGTGAAAATCAAATCCCCCCCCCCTAAATACTGGGGTACTTTAATGTTGGATCTGGCGTGTCTTGTACATTGAATGTAAAGAATTAAGCTGTTACGCACGACTACGAGTTGTTTTGTGAGGAGATGTGATAAAACACCCGCCATCCTTTTTCAGCTCTGAATGGATAACCACATGACCTGTGAGTTAGAGGTCACATGGGTCACGTGACACGAGGGTGTTGTAGATTGGGTAGCCGTGGCGGCCTTGGTCGCGGTTTAACACCTAAAGTCGGCGTGTTATACTGTTTTCTGGGGTAGCTAGTTAGCTTGATCACACTTTCCAAAAATCTTTTTTTTTAAATCACTGACGTCGATGTTTCTATTGCTTAATAGGCGATGACGATAATTCTCCAAAACGAGGCGTTTACATCAATATCGGTCCAGATGGAGGGATGTCACCTGGTGGAAGAAGTGGTACGTCCTTAAGTCATTTCCTGCTTTCCTGTTTTGAAAATGCTTCTATATTCTGCAAAACATTTCCTTCATCTTCACATAATTATTAGGATTAATAAAGTTTTATGGCCCCTTAATTGATAATACATACCACACAAGCTACAAGACCCGTTGGCTTGAAATTTCATCTGTGCCTGGATATAAACCATTCTGAAGCTATGTTGAACTGTAATTTTGAACATTAAAATTTGAATTGCTGAATTGAATTCCTTGACAAAGACTGCAGTTTCGGGAAGCCTGTTCTTAGTGTTTGAAAATACAGTTCACCATTGCCTTAGTGTAAGACCAATATATACGGTTGTAGAATTGCACTGAAATAATCATCCGTTGCAGTCTATTAAACTTATCATTTCAATCTTTAATACACGCCTCAGGAACTGACGGACAAGGAGCCATCAACGTCATCAACAACCAGATCTCCGTGTACGGAGGGCATGGGGACGATGGGTGCTGCCACAAATGCTGCACAATGCCACCTTGCGGTAAGAACATGCCCTACATGTAACATATCTTCTTAGTTCTGGTAATCGCGCTCTTGAAACGATGCAATGTACTATGTAGATCTTGAAACCTTCACGGTGATTTTGTTTTCGCATTTTTCTCGGTGACTTCTCCAAAGCAAATTTAGTACAAGGCGAACATGTCTTCCTAAGTCTGTATTACTACTAAATAATAGAATTGTTTAAACTGCGAATTTAAAACACCTCGAAAATCCCTTCTATCGATAAATTAAACCACTGCAATTTGCTGGGTAGCAAATTTTCGTCATTGGTGAATACATAATCCTTTATTACCAATTGTCTGTCATGAATGCTCTTTACCAGATCATGATATTTAAATTGTCGTGTTCATCTTCAATTCATTTCTGAGTGAAGTTTATATTCGCATGTTATCCCTTACCTCGACAGGACGTCATGCCAAGTAATATGGTGACCCTTGTTCATAATTTAGCTGACCTTGTCAAGATCTATTGAACCTAAGCTAACTAACTTGAACACTATGAACTCTTTGTGCTTCAGGTTGTAAGGGGAGCCCAGTGCCTGTTCCAGTCCCGTTCGTTCCACCAGTTATGGAAGAGAAGTTGCCAGTTGAAGCACCAGTTCAAAAAGCACCCCCTGGTAAATATACATTCGGTATCAATCTATAAAATTAGTCACAACCGAACGCTTTTACACAGTAGATGCACATTTGTATTGCCTTTACAGCATACAGCGTGCTGTTTACAGACAAACACAAGAGTTATACTTGCAAACCCAGCCGGCACATGGCCTGGTAGTTTGTGGAACGAAAGGTTTGACATAAAAGACACAAAAAAGCACAAAACATTCTATAGATTGTCAGGATCAAACGTGTGTATATGTTGTGACAGGCAATGTGATTTTAGTTCCCGCAAACAGCCTGGCCGGCCCGCGGGTGGGAAATATTACCCTACCAGTACTTAGCAATACGTATTGTGGTTTCTATAAAAAAGAATTATATTTCATCGCGGCAAGGATGAAGTTTTCAGCGATTATCTAACATCAGTGTACGCCATATTCTTCGATTAATAGTGGTTTCTCGTTGCGTCCAAACAAAAAGCTTTAAAATCAAAACGTGGGGTGGGGTGTATGAACATTTCCATTCACTTTATGTCTGTATGCATTCCAGACATTGATGACTGTTCTCCGAATCCTTGTCAAAACGGTGCCCTGTGCAAGGACATCGGCAACCGTTTCCAGTGCATTTGTAAACTGGGATTCACCGGGACCCGGTGTGAGACAAGTGAGTGATGAACGGAGCACAATATTATATCTTATGTCTTATCCAGATAACGTTTAGCATCATTAATTACTGGTTTGCGTAGCAAAACCTTTGTTGGATCCGTTCGCATGTGCGGTGGCCGCCATCTTGAATTTTGACGTCACAGGGTTGCCATGACATTTTAATGGCAGGGGGTGTTTTCGGGAGTCGCTAGCGTTCTCTCTATTTTTAACAAATCGGCACAAAACTATCAAACATTCAACTCAAATTCAATACCAATTCATATTTATAAAATACCCCGTAATCGCTTAACTAACATAGCAAACCTGAAGTATATGTAGCACAAATACTTAACTCTAGTTAGTCATCGTATCTAAAACAGATTTAACTGGATGTGGGACGCTCTTATCTTTATGAATCGCTCTAGCAGGGTTGTAATTATCTATTTCTCTTCAAATATTGATTACCTGAAAGACCTGAATATTGCATTTCTAATGTACAACAGTGTATGGTATCTATTGGATGATACCCAGACAAACTTTAAGCGGTAACACAAGCGTTAATGTTTACAGATGTCAACGACTGCAAAGACAAACCCTGTCAAAATGGCGGAACATGCGAAGATCAAGTCAACGGCTTCAAATGTACCTGTGCGAAGGGCTATTCTGGCAACGTGTGTGAGCTGGGTGAGTCCTGTCTGGAACAAAAGCAACGTTCTTTCTAATATCTATAAAGACTTGGTCTTGGTTAAGTTAAACTTAAAGAAACGAAATGAAGAATAATTGTGTCTGGGAATAGAAAGGCAAACATTACAGGACACCCAACGGTTGTATCGTAGTAAAATGGGATCGCTCTTTCCACCTATTTGCTTCTCTACTGTGCTCTGCTCTGTATCATGGAAGGCTATAAGTGCTAGTCATTTCACACAGTTTGTGATTTAAGGCATGTCGTGATGCCCAAGCCATACTCAATTTCTTTTTCTACTGGCTAACAAAAGAAAATTGTTTAATTCTCACGTAGACATTGATGACTGCTCCGGCAAACCGTGTCAAAATGGCGGCGAATGTAAAGACAAAGTGAACGACTTCGTCTGCCGCTGCCAAAAGGGATACGCTGGAAAACTCTGCGAAACAAGTGAGTCTGATTAGTATTGCAGTACTGAATCATCGTTTTTTTTCTCCTTCAGTTCTCTTCCTTTGATGTAATTTCATGTAATTTCAAATGTACGGATTTGGTGATTGGGACATAAAAAGACCTCTAAATGTCTTAAACTCGAACTCAAAATCGACATACTGCAGATCGAAGCAGTATCTTGTCGAATAAGTACATTTCCTTCATTGCGCGAACTAATGGCACTCGTCTAACTTGCAATCAAACAAAATCATTAACTCCTTTTCTTCAAATGTCAAACATTTCTTTATGTCTAACTTTCAATCAAACAAAATCATTAGTTCATTTTCTTCATTTGTGTGTTGTTTTATTTTGTACTATAGATGTGGACGACTGTGCTGCCAACCCATGTCAAAACGAAGGCACGTGTAAGGACATGGTGGACGGGTACCAGTGCGTCTGTAAGGTCGGATTCGCCGGCAATAATTGTGAAACGAGTAGGTATCAATGTTTTGGTTTGGTTGCGTTTCATTTCACAACTGGTTTAAGTTCCATTACACAGGGCGTACCATAAAGCTTCATGTCAAGACCATGGGTTACGCCAGAGGATGCTGCAAAGTAGGTTGTGCGGTCGTGTGGCGTAACGGCAGGATTTTCGACTCAGAACCTAGGGGTCACGTGTTCGAATCCCCTGACGCCCTTGGCACTTTACACGATTTCCCCACTCCACCCAAGTGTAAAAATAACAGGGAAAATTATGTGTGTTGGGTCACGATATCAGCAATAGCTTCCTGTGTCCCACGTGTATTGGGCTGTTGCAATTCCAATAAAATCCAAAGTAGGTTGTCACTAAATCAAAGGCGCGTTTTTGTAGAGATGTTGAAGTAAAAAGCATACATTTTATAAAGTATCTACGCATTGGGCATGACAACAATACATGCAGATATACATGAGCATGGAGTTAAGTACAGCAATTTCATCCGTAGATCCTGTAGCCGACTGTATTTCAAGCACATGTTGTTCTTTGAATCTATCAATCGCTACATCTATTCGTGTTTTAAAAACTATTATCTTACTGGATCAACACACATCTAAGCAGTGTTGATGCTCTTTATCATATTCAAAGTAGTTTTCCTGAAGTGATATATGCTACTTGTCTCTTTCTACAGACGTCAATGACTGCAAGGACGACCCTTGTCAAAATGGTGCCAAGTGCGAAGACTTGGTGAACGGCTTCAAGTGTGTCTGTCTAAGCGGATATTCCGGAAACCTCTGTGAACTCAGTACGTCAACATTTCTATTTGACGATTGCTTTGTAGTCGCCATTGCTCTCCACAAAATAATAAAGTCCAGTGACGTATTCATAAGTATACAATCGAACATCAGCGACATCCTTTAACATACATGTTAAAATGGACAAGAAATAAGGTCGAGGCGATACAACAAAGGCAACATGCTAACTGCATAGGAGTTAGGAGGCTTTGGGCATTTGTATCTTAGTGGTTACGGTCTTTTGTGTCTAAACCCTACGAATATTATATATGAAGGGTTAAGACGCAAAAGTGCAGAATGACAAAAAAAAACCTGTGCACCTTGGGATATGTGCACAAGATTGTTCTACAGGCCATACCAGATTTGTATAAAGCCTATACTGACCAAACTACTTTGATTTTGACTTAGACATAGACGATTGTGCCGGAAAACCGTGCCAGAATAACGGCACATGTAGAGACAAGGTGGGCGGGTTCGACTGCCTCTGTCAGAAGGGATTCAGCGGAGACCTCTGTGAGACGAGTGAGTCTAACATTTATTGCGTTTTTGATACTTTCAACGTTAACGGGGACAGCGAATAACGCATTTATATTGTATATCAGATGTATCTATTCATTTATTTATGGGTTTGGCTGCTTAGGACACACAGCCAGGGCTGCCCAACTAGCCTGAGGCTATTATAGAGGGCTAGCCCTGCTGACAAAGACAAGACATTACAGTGGACAGCTTAACGAGCTATAACAATATTCAAAATATATCAGATGTAAAATGGTACATAGGGTATGGTTTGATGCTGCTCTAATACAAGCTGTATTATGCCGATATCTACAGATGTGAACGACTGTGAAGACAAGCCATGTCAAAATGGCGGAACATGCGAAGATCTAGTCGACGGCTTCAAATGTACCTGTGCAGATGGCTACTCTGGCAACGTGTGTGAGCTAAGTAAGTACACTTAACAAAATCTAACTATCCGTTTATTCGGAATTAAAAAGAAATACAGCACCATGCGTATGGTGTGACATATGACAATTGCAATATATTTGAAGCAAAAAAATGACTATGAGATCAACACAAAACAAAGAGGTAAAAGGGAAATAAGACCTTTCTTTTCACACATTTGGTTTTCTATTGTCTGTTGAAATATCATGACTATTTCCCATGTTACACAGTTTGATTATGCTAAAAACATAGTTGACTTTATCTTAACCGGCTAATGAACGACGAATCTTTCGTTTTCACGTAGACATCGACGATTGCGAGGGAAATCCATGCCAAAATGGCGCCACGTGTAAAGACAAGCTGAACGGCTACGACTGCATCTGTCCGAGGGGCTACGCTGGAAAACTCTGCGAAACAAGTGAGCCTGATTAGTATTGTAATGCTGAATCATCGTTTTTTTCTCCTTCAGTTCTCTTCCTTTGATATAATTTCATGTAATTTCAAATGTACGGATTTGGTGATTGGGACATAAAAAGACCTCTAAATGTCTAAAACTCGAACTCAAAATCGACATACTGTGGACCGAAGTAGTATCTTGTCGAATAAGTACATTTCCTTCATTGCGCGAACGAATGACACTCGTATTACTTGCAATCAAACAAAATCATTAACTCCTTTTCTTCAAATGCCAAACATTTCTTTATGTCTAACTTTCAATCAAACAAAATCATTAGTTCATTTTCTTCATTTGTGTGTTGTTTTATTTTGTACTATAGATGTGGACGACTGTGCTGCCAACCCATGTCAAAACGAAGGCACGTGTAAGGACATGGTGGACGGGTACCAGTGCGTCTGTAAGGTCGGATTCGCCGGCAATAATTGTGAAACGAGTAGGTATCAATGTTTTGGTTTGGTTGCGTTTCATTTCACAACTGGTTTAAGTTCCATTACACAGGGCGTACCATAAAGCTTCATGTCAAGACCATGGGTTACGCCAGTGGATGCTGCAAAGTAGGTTGTGCGGTCGTGTGGCGTAACGGCAGGATTTTCGACTCAGAACCTAGGGGTCACGTGTTCGAATCCCCTGACGCCCTTGGCACTTTACACGATTTCCCCACTCCACCCAAGTGTAAAAAAACAGGGAAAATTATGTGTGTTGGGTCACGATATCAGCAATAGCTTCCTGTGTCCCACGTGTATTGGGCTGTTGCAATTCCAATAAAATCCAAAGTAGGTTGTCACTAAATCAAAGGCGCGTTTTTGTAGAGATGTTGAAGTAAAAAGCATACATTTTATAAAGTATCTACGCATTGGGCATGACAACAATACATGCAGATATACATGAGCATGGAGTTAAGTACAGCAAATTCATCCGTAGATCCTGTAGCCGACTGTATTTCAAGCACATATTGTTCTTTGAATCTATCAATGGCTACATCTATTCGTGTTTTCAAAAACTATTATCTGACTGGATCAACACACATCTAAGCAGTGTTGATGCTCTTTATCATATTCAAATTAGGTTTCCTGAAGTGATATATGCTACTTGTCTCTTTCTACAGACGTCAATGACTGCGAGGACGACCCTTGTCAAAATGGTGCCAAGTGCGAAGACTTGGTGAACGGCTTCAAGTGTGTCTGTCTAAGCGGATATTCCGGAAACCTCTGTGAACTCAGTACGTCAACATTTCTATTTGACGATTGCTTTGTAGTCGCCATTGCTCTCCACAAAATAATAAAGTCCAGTGACGTATTCATAAGTATACAATCGAACATCAGCGACATCCTTTATTATACATGTTAAAATGGACAAGAAATAAGGTCGAGGCGATACAACAAGGCAACATGCTAACTGCATAGGAGTTAGGAGGCTTTGGGCATTTGTATCTTAGTGGTTATGGTCTTTTGTGTCTAAACCCTACGAATATTATATATGAAGGGTTAAGACGCAAAAGTGCAGAATGACAAAAAAACTGTGCACCTTGGGATATGTGCACAAGATTGTTCAACAGGCCATACCAGACTTGTATAAAGCCTATACTGACCAAATTACTTTGATTTTGACTTAGACATAGACGATTGTGCCGGAAAACCGTGCCAGAATAACGGCACATGTAGAGACAAGGTGGGCGGGTTCGACTGCCTCTGTCAGAAGGGATTCAGCGGAGACCTCTGCGAGACGAGTGAGTCTAACATTCATTGTGTTGTTGATACTCTCAACTTTATCGGGGACAGCGAATAACGCATTTATATTGTATATCAAATGTAAGATGGTACATATTTCAATCACTTTGTGTATTTAAATATTCAGTTACGTTGTTACTATGATCGTTAATTTGATACGCTTTACTTCAGTCACATCTTATCTTATTACTCCGGGGAGGAGGTGTGACCTCCTTCTGGGAGTATTGGGAATGTATTTGTTTGCGCGTTCGCAGCTATAACTCACGATCCCGTCGTCGCATTGGTGTGTAACTTGGCATATCGTTTGCCTGGTTCGGCGTGGTGATGCACAATAGCTTTGTTACACCATAACTACTTTAAACGTCAATCCAATATCGTAATTGCACCCCTATAATTAATGCTATGTCCCACTGCCCTGCCATAGGGACCATGTTATAATCCGTTATGCATGACTGGAATACTTCAGGCAGATACGGGGTATAAATCTTCCTTACTTGCTGTGATCGTATAGTAACTGTTACATTGAAAAATAGACAACGTGCATCACCACACGCAACCTAGCAAACGATATACCAAGTTACATACCAATGCGGCAAGGGGAATTGTAAGTTTTAGCTGCGAACATGTGTAGAGTGACCTCCAGTCTGTGTATTAAGTATGCCTTGTCCACTCGCAACTCGCTTACAGTATGTGCGCACGGGACGGACGATGCACTTTTACGCACAGTGTGAAAATGGGAAATCTCTGGACCTTCAAACTTACCACACTTGTAGTTTATAATACGGAGGCTGTGACAATGTAAAAAGTTTACGCAGGGGATGAAAGATTGTTGAGAAATATCTCTCAGAAAAGTGTGCGCGCCAGTGTCACTTCCGGGTGGTTAGATCCGGTGACCTTTGACCTTCGTGAAATGTTACGATAATATAAATTAGCCTTTTTTATTGCAAATAGCTTGATACCTATAGATCAGACCGGCCTGCAATAAATTGTGGAAAGAGGATTTACTGCATATTTGTGATTTCTGATACATCTTAGTTGTAAGGCTGAATGGTTCGTTGATAATTGAAAAGGGGCCATCTAGATCTAACTTTTGTGACTTTTCCCGGAATTTCTAGATCCCATCTATGTCATGCTGTAAAAAACATACTTTTCAGCAGGTTGACCACTCCTGTATTGAAAGAAAAAGATAAACAAACACTTTTTCTTTACTTGCTCTAAAACACTACTTGGACTGTGCAGAGATGCAAAGTTTGTGTGGGTCAATACTTGTACATACTATAAATACTTCACGGAGAATTGTGTCCTACGGACTCTTGTTTATGTTACGTTTGTTCAGAAACTTGCTTAAGTTTGTTATTGTCTCTGTCTATTCTTATTTAGCTTTTTCTGTGGCGCTGTAAAATAAATCTATGTACTTGAGTGTAGCGCCACTATGTCCATGTCCATGTGTTTTCTGATTTTAAGAAAATAGTACAAAGGGTATGGTTAGATGCTGCTCCAAGACAAGCTATATTATGTCGATATCTACAGATGTGAACGACTGTGAAGACAAGCCCTGTCAAAATGGCGGAACATGCGAAGATCTAGTCGACGGCTTCAAATGTACCTGTGCAGATGGCTACTCTGGCAACGTGTGTGAGCTAAGTAAGTACACTTAACAAAATCTAACTATCCGTTTATTCGGAATTAAAAAGAAATGCAGCACCATGCGTATGGTGTGACATATGACAATTGCAATATATTGGAAGCAAAAAAATGACTATGAGATCAACACAAAACAAAGAGGTAGAAGGGAAATAAGACCTTTCTTTTCACACATTTGGTTTTCTGTTGTCTGTTGAAATATCATGACTATTTCCCATGTTAAACAGTTTGATTATTCTAAAGACATAGTTAACTTTATCTTAACCGGCTAATGAATGGCGAATCTTTCGTTCTCACGTAGACATCGACGATTGCGAGGGAAATCCATGCCAAAATGGCGCCACGTGTAAAGACAAGCTGAACGGCTACGACTGCATCTGTCCGAGGGGCTACGCTGGAAAACTCTGCGAATCAAGTAAGTCTGAATTTCAAGCCAAATCAGAGTCTTTATTCAGTCATCGGGTAACATACAGTAAGATCAGTGATCATTCCAACACTGCCGAAAGCGACTGTTCTGTCCGTCTGAAGCACCCTTGCTGAGTCGCTAGTATGTGGTTTTCGACTGGTTGTCCGTAACCTTTAAGGCACCGGTCCCATTACTGTATCAGTATGTTACTATAGAACTATCGCGAATTTATAACCACCGCGAACACTGCATTTTCTCCTCTCTTCCAATTCAATCACAATGAATTTAAGGTTATTATTTACATTATTATCATATTTTTGCTATTTTTCCTTGTCACTTTTTCTTTGAGGCTACTTCACCTATAAGTAGCTTGTCAAAATTGCCAATCTTCTGCGCTGCATTATACGAAAATGACGCTGTTGAAGAGCAGAATAGCGCCTTTTAAAGGGTAATCAACAATGAAGTAATGATGTATGATTTTGTTTTTGATTTTTTGCTTGTATTGCAGACGTAGACGACTGCGCTGCAAAGCCATGTGTAAACGGCGGCACATGTAAGGACCTTGTAGACGGGTACCAGTGCGTCTGCAAGCTGGGATACGCCGGCAACAACTGCGAAATAGGTTGGTTTCTAAATTAAAGGTTTGTCTTCTATAGACCGATCCTGTCGAACACAATATCGAACATATAGAACCCCCTGTTCTATTTCGAACACCTCCGTCAAAACAGCGCTCTCACAGCAACTACATCCACCCTCTCCTCATACAAATCTACTCAGTGGGTGTAGCATTGAACAAAGAAGTAATTGCCTCTTTCTTTGGCCCGCTCTGAAAGGGTTTCCGAGCAAGGAAAGCTCAACAGAAGTCAGTCCCCAGTACGAGCGGCCGCGGCAATTCTTGTCCGTCAAGCGCTGTTTTTGACGGAGGTGTTCGAAATAGAACAGGGGGCGTGGCTTCGGAATCGGTCCATTGCGCGGCTAAGCTTAACAGTTAAAGTCAGAAAGGAACTGGATCACCTGCGAAAGATCGAAATGCGAAGTATATCTTTTACAAATCATCAACGAATTGACAGTGGCTACAGTTTAGTCGGATATGGTGCATTCAGTGCTCTGAAGATTATGTAACGGACAATACTCAAACCTCCACGACTATATAAATTTATTTATCAGCAATACGTAAGGTAGACAACACACATATGATCGTCATTATGCCCTAGATGAACTAAAATATTTTGTCTTAATTTTGTTTCCGATGGACCTGTGTAACTTTTGCCTTCAATTTATTTACATGTACATATGAATTCATAGATTTTGATTAAATACTTGTGAAATGCACTGACGAAAGTTTTGCATAATCATAATCTTAGTATGTGTATTTATTATGAATTTTCAAGCTTCGACGTCCCCTAAAACGTTCCACTCTCTTCACAGATGTCAATGACTGCGAAGACAATCCGTGTCAGAATGGTGCGGAGTGTAAGGACAAAGTGAACGGTTACGAGTGCATATGTCCAAAGGGGTACTCCGGTAACGCCTGTGAACTCAGTAAGTGCAAATTGATAGTCAAGAATTACTTTTTTTTGTTAGATTATTGCATTTCGTATCCTATCAACAATATTTATGGCTTTGGCAAAGGGCCGAACAATTTTTAGTATGCCATCTCACTCTCTTTATTGCTAAAGAAAGTGCATTACATGTTTTTAGATGGGTAAAAACAAGTGAATATGACGAAGAAATTATCTGTGTGAAAGAGCTTATATACTGATAGAGGGATTTTGGAAGTGCTATATCAGCAGCAGCTGACAAGGAAATAGTTATTGTTGAAGGGTTGACAGACAAACCTCATCTCAACCTTTGACCTCGATATATGCTGACAAGAATCGTAACTGTACGCCATATTTGGGGCTCGTGAAACATTACTTGAGGGCAAACTTTGGTTTTGATTTTAGACATAGACGACTGCGCAGCAAAACCATGCCAAAATGGCGGCAAATGTACAGACAAGGTGGGCGGCTTCGTCTGCATCTGCGCCGCCGGCTACGCTGGAAAACTCTGCGAAACGAGTGAGTCTGACTTTCGTGGCATTGTTTATGTATTCACAATCGGTGACAACTATTGTCACACATATATCTAACGTAAAATACTTATAGTACATACGGTATTGATTTATGCTTATCAGTGAAAGCATTGGATACAGCATAAGCGGCCATACTGATTTTCATTAGTACATTCTTTCTTTCCTATTTCCCTTATAGATACAGTTTTTTGGTGCATGTAATCAACGTTTCCTAAAAAAGTTAATGTCACTTGCAATGGTAAGGAGCAGTTAAAACAGTAACATCTGACGCATAATGACATAACTGGATCATTTTGTGTTTATGCTATGCCTTTCTCTGCCCTTCTCTGTGCGTCTCTCTGTCTGAGTCTATTTGACTGTGTTTCTTTAATTCTCAATATACACAATGTAGCATTAACATACATCTTTAGTGCTGCTACGTTTTTTTTTCTGAGACTGGAAGATTCGCAAAGCGGTATAGGGCGAAATATGCCACCTTTCATTGCCTCGCGTTGTGTTGTTTTACTGCAGATGTGGACGACTGTGCGGAAAGCCCATGTCAAAACGACGGCACCTGCAAAGACTTGGTGAACGGATACCAGTGCACTTGCAAGCTGGGATTCGCCGGAAATAATTGTGAAATAAGTACGCACACAATTTATGGTCTACCACATCTGGCACTATACCATACCACAAAGCGTAGCCGAGAACTCTGTGTCGACCAACTATTTGCATTGCTTGGAAGACATTATGATTGAAAGCAAAGAAGCGCGGATTATGACAGTAATCTACATGTACATGTACATCTTTGAGAAGTACTAATTACACGCACACCTTTAACAAGTATGGATTATTCATAGTAATCTACACGTAAGTTTTTAAGAAGCATGGATTGTTGATGGCAAGGTACATGCACATATTTAAAAAGCATGGGTTCTTCATGACAATCTTCAAATATCCAAATCTTGAACAAGCATGAATTACACATGAATAGCAAGGTTCTTTTATTCACAACCAAGTATTTTACATTTGTCATCTTCATCAGGGCAATACTGACTAGTTCACAGTGCACTGAAACTAGGTGTTACTGCTAACAATGCCGTCCCAACCGTAAGGTATTGTTACATTAATAGATACTGTTAAGCAACAATGGTAAGATGATGCGGTTCCAAATGTGAAGTATCGTTACATTAATACTAGTAGATACTGTTAAGCAACAATTTATGAATTACCCATGCCGATCTCTAAGAAAAGTTGATTTATTCATGGAAATCTATATGCACATCCCACGTTGGTCATTCTTATCACAAGTGAACGTAAGTCCTTGTTGAATGCTATATGCTAAAGAAAATCAACTTGTCCCTCTGCACAGATATCGACGACTGCAAGGACAATCCCTGCCAACATGGTGGCAAGTGTAAAGACAAGGTGAACGGCGTCGAGTGTGTCTGTCCTAAGGGATACTCCGGAAACCTCTGCGAACTCAGTAAGTGTGAACTTATGTGTAAGAGTTGCCCCACGTCATCACTATAGCTCGTCATAATGTGGATATAACGAACTATCTGTCAATACTCTTCAAAACGACAAAAGACTAATCAGTGCCTGAATGTAGCAACATATTATCTATCAAGTTCAATATTTGGCCTATTGTAACTGTTTGACTGACTGACTGACTGACTGACTGACTGAATTAATTAATGACTGAATGAATGAATGAATGACTGAATGAATGGATGAATGAATGACTGATTCACTCACTCACTAACTACTACCTCACTGACTGACTCACTCACGCACTTACTCACTCACGCACTAAGTCTACTACTGTTCTTCCACTTCCACTTGATGCTACCCAGTGTACCTCACCCATGAAATCCCCAATATTATTTCAGGTCACCGGTTATTGTTCTATTTCAAATTTTGTATTTACCAAGAATATATTTTTTTTCTGACTCAGATATCGATGACTGTGAGGCACAACCGTGTCACAATGGCGCTGCCTGCAAAGACCTGGTGGACGGTTACGAGTGCATCTGTCCCAAGGGTTTCGCCGGGAAACTCTGCGAAACAAGTGATTATAATTATTTAACTTTGACAGAGACATATATCTAGCGTCTGTATACATCAGCCCCCAGTATACATATTTGGGGTCACAGAGTGAGTTAACGGAGTATAAGAGATATGAGTAACCGCTACAATCAAGGGCTTCTTTAACTCGCTGTAGCAATGTTATATAGCCAACAGTCGTATTTAGTACTAGTAGCCTATTGTTAAAACAAAATCAGTCACAGTTCACTGACACATGTTTTTTCCTATGTTTCTACAATATATTTGCAATGAGCCCACGGGCATAAACTTGCCAAATAAACTTATGTTTTATTATTTGATACCATTTCTGCTGACCGAACCACCTGGGTAACTTAGTTCGTCAATTTCAAAGGAGAACTACAGCGTCATGTGAATATCAAAATGTAGTAAGCAGCCTTGAGACATATAGAAATATTGTTATTTTTGGAACATTTCTTCGTGCTCTATTTAAAGATAAATGAAAATTGATACCGAGGCCAATCTGGAAATCATAATGTACAGTATGAGCTGCAGTACAGACCAACTTTGAATGTATGATATTGTTAGAAAATGAACCTCTTTTGAAGTTGTCTGTCACAACAATGTCGCCGTATTCTCGTCATACCCTTGTGATGTAAATGCATTCCTTGTTGATTTATTTGCTTTGTTAAGTGACTGTCTTGATTGCTACAGATGTTAATGACTGCGAAAAGAACCCCTGTCAAAACGGTGGAACTTGTAAGGACAAAGTGAACAGCTTCGAATGTGAATGCCTGGAGGGATTTGCCGGAAACCTCTGTGAACTCAGTAAGTACGAATTCCACATCTATAATGTTTATTGTTTTAAACCTATTTTGGGATTTGGCTTCTTCCTATATCTCTTTGTCGATCAACCGTATTTGGCTTATTGGTAAGTAGATTAGACTGACCCATTTACTCTATTAAGTTATAGTTTCCCTTTTCTTATTTATACAATACATCATTAGCTTCTATATAAAGAATTTACAGAACATATGATTGTATTAAATCCATTATCACATCGCTGTCTCTATATTATAAGTATTCGCAAGAAATACACTACGGTTGGAATGAGTGTCACATACATTCGTGAAGAAGAAAAGAGAACAATTATGTATCTAACGATATTCTATTAATCTGCACACCAGATGTGGACGACTGTAAGGACAAACCATGCCAGAACGGAGGCACTTGCGAAGATTTGGTCGCCGGCTTCAAATGCAAATGCCCAGATGGCGTGACGGGAAAGCTGTGTGAAAAAAGTAAGCATATCTCATACGTTTGTATGTCAGTTTCAGTACTATGTTGAATCCCTACAGACATTGACCTGGATTAGTTCTTTGGCAGCTTTATAGTCTCAAACAGTGGTCTTTAAGTTTCTGCAGGCTTTAAATACCGAGAGCAGTTTTGACTATTCATACTGTAGCGATAAACAAATAAATAAACCGTGTTTTTTTACAGCGGTCACCAGTTCGGCGGTTTTCCCACCACAAGCCCAAAAGCAGTCTGCTGAAAGTGAGTATATCAACTTAGTACCTTCTGTACATCAAAACAATTATAACTTTACATCATTTGATGGTATTTTGACTGTCCTGTTACATGTAGCTATGTGATAAAAGAGTTTGAGAGGGACACTGATTAAACAATTTATGGGACATTGGATCTTCTATGATTTTATATTGCTTTTTGATTGCTTCAGATATGATAGTGATGACTTATAGTATGTCAAAGATATGCTTTAAACGTTTTTCAGCTGCGAAAAGTAGCTCGGCAGTATTTCCGCCATCAAAGTTATCATAACTGTTACGTACATCATTTGATATTCGTATAAACTGTTGTGTTCTGCGATAGAACAGCTCGGAAGGGAAGCTGTGGTCCCAGGTTTTAGACTGGTCGAATTTTGTACCTGTTGTAGAAGCTTTGAGACGAGCATTTCTTATTTGCTAGCTGTTATTTACTGGAATTTAATCTTTTCACCTCGGAGAACATTGTGGTAACGCTGTATTGGGAATAGAAGATCGTGTGATATTTTTCATTATGCTGCTGCATGCAGCGCGTCCACATATTACATTGTTTGTCTTGAAGTCATCACTCACTGACTTGCACGTTTATGTTGTTTACACAGCGGTTGTCGCTCCACCTCAGATGCAGAAGCCCAAACGTGAGTATAACAACTAACGTTATGCCTCAATTTCCTCTTAAGATTGCTGTTGGTGTTTCATTGAACAGTCGATATTCTTATGACTGTGATTGTGGTTAAAAGTTTGAAGGAGGGCAAAGTTCGTTTAAGCCATCCTATTAGATATAACGAGGCTCCCATACTCGCTAAATCACGTCGTCAAGCATATCATCAGATGCCAACTCGCATGGATCGCCTAACGCCACTTTACCATTAGAGTTCGTTACACGACTGCACGGCTGAGTCCCGCGTCTCTTCTTAGGGTGTTAATAAGAGTTGTGCGTCGTCTGCCTGGGTTCCGTGTTTTTCTCGTCTTTTTTTCCACAGGCTGAGCTGGCTTGTCAGCAGCTCAGGATGTCGCACACAGTGCTCAGCAAGCTCCAGCCTCCTTTGCCTGAACTGAGAGCAATGACTCATTGATAATTGTAATCACGTCATTGTTTAAACAGCGGCTGGCAGCGTTGAGCAGACCCAGCAGACAGTGGCCCAGGAGACCCAACAGGTGGCTCAGGAGACCCAACAGGTGGCCCAGAAGACCCAAGAGACCCAAAATGTGGCCCAGGAGACCCAACAGGTGGCTGAACAGACTCAACAGGTGGCTGAGCAGACTCAGCAAGTGGCTCAGGAGACCCAACAGGTGGCTGAACGTGAGTAAAGGTTCACTAATGTTTTTACTGTTGCCCGGCTATTCAAGTGCTGGAACAGTAAGGGCAGTTGCATGGATATGTGAGACTGACAAGTTATCATCATCGCAATTACTACGTAACAGAAATAGGACGTTGAGTCTGTTTAAGAGTAAGTCAAATCTCAACAGTCTCGTGAGAGAAGACGAAATCCAAAAAAAAAGGAAGGGATAAATAAATACTATTGTTTTGCAGAGGTTTCAAGCTCGTCACAAACCTCAACTACAACTGAAGGTGAATATCGCTTTTATATGAATACATTTTAAGAGTCCTTTCCAATTGTTATAACTCTCACGTGAATCATTGTATATCTTCATCGCTATCATGTTGTTAAAAGCCGATGGATGGCAAAGAAAATATTTTCATGGAAAACAGAAGCACACAAAAAAGTGAGAGGAGATTGCACACTTTAGGCGCTAGTTCCCCTCGGAATAGTGAGGGACTAATTAATGCATACTGATGTTTTGCAGAGGTTTCAAGCTCCACACAAACCTCAACTAAGACTGAACGTGAGTATCGCTTTTACATGGATACCCTTTAAGCGTCCATTCAAATCGTTAGACTCTTTCATGAATCCTTTATATCCTTATTACTGCCATGCTGTTGAATACCGAGTCATTAGTACAAAGAAAAGAAACAGTGTAAGACGGCATTTGATCCAAAAGGATGAAAGTTCTGTAAATCCAAACATGCATCATATGTTAGTCTCATTTTTACCTAAATGTGGCTATTCATTTAAAGGTTTGAAAAATAAAGTCCTTTCCGTATCAGATGGTGCAAAGGGCGGCGTCCTTACGCCACACAACTCTGTGCAATCACTACAGCAGGGGGCTAGTCCGCTGGTAGTGGTGCGTGTTCAACTGCCATACTATTTCCCAAATGCTTAGGTATGACTCGGCCGGGAATCGAACTCACAACCTACTGTGTGCAAGGCGAACACTACCGGCTAAGCCATTGCTCCGGTTTCTGTGATGTTTACCTTGAGCTTTTTTCCTGACAGAACTGAACATCGACTGTAGCCAGTGGAAGACCTGGTACAGTGACGTGAAGGCAAAGGTCGGTGACGCAGTGTTCCAGACGGTCATGCAAAAGTGTCAAAGTAAGTCGGTCCGTAATCTTATGCACGTGTTAGGATCTGCGCTCAAGATCACTCGTCGCCTTACACAAAAGCTACATCATTATGACCTAGTACGTAATATGGTCTATATAAAGAGCACCATGCTGTTCATTCGCCACCCAAGATTCATTCCCCTGTTTTGATGTCCTCCTCCACTTCACTCAAAGTTCGTTCAATGCATTTATGTTGTATGCGTTGAATAACTTCCCTTGAAGCTCATCATCATCGAGCTAATTGCGAGGACTACGTTCATGTATTTAAACCATGGTAACTTTTCTTTGTTTCAGGGGTTGTTTGCCAAGACGCAGCCTTCAAGGAGACATATGCAGACATGTTCAAATCCATCGACTGTGCATCTTATCTCCTTAGTAAGCCTTTTAAGATGCTTTCAAAATATGTGTAATCATTGATATCATAAAGAACGAATTCATTTAGACGAAGAGATTTCCTCTTTCATTCTTCTATTTTGATATTAGAATTATGATTTACATGCCACCATAATTCTACAAGCAATAGCTAATCATTCAAAATGTTTTTACAGCCATTACCAGCAAGACAGAGTCGTCAGAACGTACGTACATTAGCGTAAAGAACTTCTGTTAATTCATATTCACAAATCAGAATTGCTTTTTCTGCAAATTTTGTATTTATAATGCACATCCTGAATTTACGTCTAGGGGCTACATCGTACATTTCATTTGACGAAAATAATTTTCCATTTGATAGCTTCATCTGATTGGTCCTAGATCACTTGTTAACAATTTGAAAGTTCTTTTCTTTTTTCCCAATTGCAACTAATGAGTCAACAAATGGCCGACGTCTTGCATTGGTGACCGTCTGTCACCATCCTAGGTGTCGCTGCTACTGCAGCGTAAAGAATGCAGTCCCAAACGTGACAATACTGCCCTGAGAAAATTGACAGACGGTCACTGAAACGTATTACGTAACTTCGTTTTCTAAGGATGATTTACTACGTTGTTTTTCCACAGAACTGAACCTGGACTGTGCGGACTGGCAGACTTGGTACGACAAGGTCAAGGCAAAACTGGACGCACCGACTTTCCAGAATGTCATGAAGACTTGTCAACGTATGTTTATTGTTTTCGCACCTGCAATTAGTTAGTTTCCTTACCCTCTTTTTTATTAAACCTGCTTCTTCTAAAAGATCGTTCTTATTTCATCAGCCATTTGGTTGCATCGCCTCAAAAGGTGTTTTTTTCTTCACAATTCAACTAGTTCGAACCTTGATGATGTCTATGTCTTTCTTTATTCTCCGTCTCTGAAAGCAACGGTTATCATAAAACGTATGTGAAGATATGATATGATATGATATCTGTCACCTCAGAAATCGCCACTCGGGCGTCCGATTGCACCGTCAACTATGAGCTGTATGTCTCACTTGTAGATTTCAGATGTGTCCCATAGTTCTTATTGAGCCACCCATTCCACTAGACGGTGATCGCGCTGCGACCTAAATTGAATTTGTCTTTATATATGTCAAATAGATCACACAAAATGCCTACAAATATTCTTAATCATTTTTGAAATTCCTTGAGCGCTCTGTCAAATTGCGTAGCAAGGTCGCAGCCGTAGTGGATTGTAAAAACCGATAAAAGTGATGACAGCGTCAGTGATTATTGTGACTCCTGCTATGTTTTAGCCGTTGTCTGCAAAGATCCAGCATTCAAGGAAAAGTATGGTGACGTGTTCAAGACCATCGACTGTGCCTCTTTCTTGCTGAGTAAGTCCAAAAGTTATATCGTTGACTCTCTGTTTAGATGAAATGAGTTAATAACAGTAATGAAGAGTTGTTTGTTTGATCTTACAATTAATCACTTACTTAAAACGTTGAAACGTATTTTGTGTAAGCTTTTATTTTGCTTTACTTTTAGCGCTAACAAGCACGACCAAGACCAAGACTACAAGTAAGTACTGAAATTAGATTGCTTATAGAAATATGTCGGCACACACATTTAGTACAGTGGGTGGTATGGTTTGATTGGTTCTTGTAGACATCAACGTATTGACTCACCACAAACATGCAGCCTCAGTCAATATACATATATATATATATATATATATATATATATATATATATATATATATATATATATATATATATATATATATATATATAGTTCATATGATCAAGTCGTACTTATATAGAATGCCAACTGATATCATTTCATCGTTTCCTGACTTGTTTCAGAGCTGGTTTCTGTTCTTGGCGCGCTGCCTTTGAAGGTGTTGAAGCTGATTTTCCAGGGTTCGTCCCAGCTGGACGAGGCCCATTCCGTGATCATGGGACGTCTGGGTAGCAAATCGTTCTGGGCTCCGGCAACCAACGACGTCAACCAATTCATGCAGGTAGGGTCTAGCCTGGAGTCCAGCCTTGTTAGCTTTGGCCCGCAGCCAGAGATCCGGGCTAGCTAACAAGGCTGGACTACATGCTAAGTAGGGCCAGCCTTTACCGGATACTGTACGTCTTGTGATTCGTGAAAAGACTAATTCATGTTTGCAAGTCATTTGAAAGTAACGATCTTTTAACTCAACGAATATGCACACGCCTAAATTTGTGCAACTTATTATTTGTCTTCTTTAGTGTGTAGTGAACTCCGGTACTCCCTGTGGCATGGTGGCGTTGCTGTCATAAACGTACCGAATACCACCCCCAAATTCATGACTGGTGTAGATTTATCTGATCCAGATGGCCTCCTGTGGGTCTACCGCCCTCTCATTTCATGAGACCCATTGTGGTTAGGATGCTACACAACTTTCAAATGTTTTTACATGTGTTCTTTGATTACAGCTTTACTTTGTAGGTTTAATTTCGGCATTACCTATTTCTACGCGTGTGCAGTACTCACTCATCTCCGCCGCTTTTCAGTCCTTCACTGAGGCGGGCCGTCAATGTTTTACAAGCTGCCCTGTCGCGTGTGCAATACACCTCCTTCAAAATGTTGATAAGAGCTTGCGACTTTTTGCCTCAGATCAACCTGATGCAGACCACCACACTGGGTGCCATCGCTCTTCAGGGGTCCGGGGACAGCTTCGTCAAGACGTTCAAGCTGCTGTACAGCGTGGACGGTAAAACATGGACTGAGTACAAGGTGGTAAGTTCATACTAAGCAAAAGTGCCCTTATTTTATGTTCGTTCGCTTGTCAGTTTATATTCATATTTTTTCGTTTGATTTATTGATTTATTGATTGGTTGATCAATTCATTGATTGATTGATTGTCATTATCTACGGTTAAGCAATAGAAATGCTGAGATTTTTCTGTGGTTGGTGAGAAAATAATCTTCAAAAGTCAGATAAGCTGACTGTCTTATAGCTATCAAACCAAAAACTGCCTTACGTCTTCCAGACTTTGACAGGGAGCAAAGACGGCACCGCGGTGACAACAGTGCAGCTCCCCACGCCCATCACTGCCCAGTACATCCGGATCGTCCCTCTGACCTGGGGGCCTGGCGGCATCGGTCTGAAGACTGAGGTCTACATCACAGCTGGTGAGTGGCACAAAAATTGGTTCCTTTTTCTTTTTATACGTGTTTTAGATACATTGCATTGACTGATATCTGTTTGCCAGTCTATGAAGTGTAAATACCGCTGCATCAAGAACTAGACGTAGTATATTACAAGTGATGCATCATGTATTTACAGCTGCTGCTACCAGCTTCAGCTTCAACGTCCAAAAGATGATAACACAGATAACGCAGACAACCACGACCACCAAGCGTAAGTCCTAACCTACTAGTTTTTACCCCCACAGGCACAATACAATACTCATTCATCTTTAAAGTATACAATCTTGTGATTCCTATTTGATACCTAAAGGTATGACGATGATGATCTAAAATAACTCTTCCCGATGATTCAAACGTAAATTATATTCCAACAACTTGAAGTAGGTATACGATAACCAGAATGTTCTAACTTACATTTCGTGCACAAATAAAAGGAGAAAGGCCTTATTGCCTCCCAGCATCATTGAAGATGCCGTCGTATTTATAGACATAGAACGTTTACAAATGAGAAGAAAGATATTCTACATTTTCAGAAAAAAACTATCAGGGTCCACTTAAACGACAGATGGAGTTTATTTTCTTAAAATAATGTTTTTTGTCTCCTTTCCAGAATTTGCAGCTATCCTTGCGGCAATTCCAGCACAGGCACTTACCATTGTGCTGAAGGCCTCCTCACAGCTGGACGCCCAGCATACTGCCATCATGGGCCGCCTGGGCAGCAAGTCCTTCTGGGCACCTGTAACGAATGATGTCAGCCAGTATCTGCAGGTCTTTAATACTATATACTTCTTTTAAATCTAAACGGTCATATGATTCTGGATGAAAACATCTTTGGAAAATTACATGCAATCTTGGCAGCATTGTAGTATATTTGTATGTCTTTACTTGTAATGAGATAAATGGTCATCGAGATTTGCTTTTGCTGAGATACTACTGCTTGCAGTCTAGAGAAGGCAAAAAATACATTTACTTTGTTTGTACTAATCAAAATAATTTGAAGCTGCACAACGTTAAACACTGTAACATTGATGTGAACGACGACCAGCTACTGACTTGATCATAGGTTAACCAACATGAAACACTAGCTATCGACATGTTAATCTGTAACGTGCAACTAACTTATTCCAGTACAACTTATAGTAATTAAATATTTAGATCAACAAAACAACCAATGCACGTTTTTCGTCAGATCAACCTCGGCCAGTCCACCCAGATTGCCGCCTTGGGCCTGCAGGGGTCTGGGGACCGCTACATCACCACCTTCAAGCTGCAGTACAGTTCGGACGGGAAGGAGTGGACGGACTACGCTGGGAAAGATGGTAACGCTCTGGTATGTCTATATTTTCTTCATTAATCCTTTTTCATTATTGGCTTCTTCAGGCGAGATTCTCTCGGCATCACCGAATACCGACCAAACGTACGAAGAAACTATCACCCTCTTGCAAGACATTTAGGTTTTCTATGCGCAAAACAATCAAGTTTTCTATGCACTCTCGTTTAAGCCATATTGAAATCCGTTGTCTGTTTTCTTTCACCTGCATCAGCAGTGCTGATTTCTCTGGCCTATAGGTCCCAATAGCTCGATCCCAGTATTTACCACTATTGACCATGGCCGTCTGTTGGGGCGTCGTGGAGGGTTGATTAAAGGCTAGAATCAACCTGTATGTCTAACAATTCTCAATCGCTAACCTGTGTCTCACAGGTGTTGGACGGTAGTAAGGACGGCACAGCGGTCACCACTGTCCAGCTGCCCACGGCCATCACCGCGCAGTACATCCGAATCTTCGCCGTCACGTGGGCAGCCGGGGGCATCGGTCTCAGGACGGAGGTCTACATCCCTGGTGGTTAGTACACAGGCCATGTTTCATTGCGCATGCGTATTTAACTCAACAACATAGCATCCCGTGGTCAGTTGTTGTAGCAGTAGGTGTACATCACTTACAAGAGATTGACTTCTGAACAAAGCTACAGCTGACATTTTTCTAGAATGGACGAGCCCCTGATAATGATGATGATGCTTCTTGTTTGCAGAAGATATACATGTAGGCAATAGACGGTCGATCACATAACAAAACACATGTTTGCCTTTGCAGCTGCTGCTGCCAGCTACAAACCGACTTTTAAAATCACCAAGACGTCGTCATCGAGCTCAAGTAAGTACAAGAAACATTGGAATGGCCGTCACCAACTTTATGCTAAAATTAGCAGACAAACGCGCTTGGGACATCTCCCACTGTACTCTTTTTATCAGCTATATAAATGACATCGTTTGTAAGATATATTCAGAAAATTTAATTTCATTTTGCTACTGAATGCAATTGAGATGTTGAACAAGCATGCAATTTCTCCAGACTAACCAAGAAGGAAAAAGAAGCGGACAATTTCCATTCATGGTGGGCCGCTTGAGATGAACTTTTACCTTTGTCACTCTGCTCATAGTGTCAGACAGTACAGATAATTGCAAAATGCGTATTTTTCTTAGAAACGCTCAAATAACTAATATGTTACAGGCATGCAACTGGACTGCACCAAATGGAAGACCTGGTTCGACAAAGTCAAGGCACAGCTCGACGCCGCCACCTTTACTAAGATCATGACGACCTGTCGGCGTAAGTACTTGTTTTCCTGTTTCAGCTACTGGCAACACAAACAAAGCGTAACACTGCAGAACGTCTGTCCTTATATTTGCTACACGATGTAGTTACATTTGACTTAATCTAAACATGGCATGAAACGAACCCTTTTCATCATCATTACAATAATGGATTTTGCATTGATCTCATTTTCTGTCACAACTAATGTATGCCCTATCCTCCACTTTATCCGCAGCAAATGTCTGCCAAGATGCCGGCTTCAAAGAGACCAAAGCAGACCTATCTGCTGCTTTGAAGTGCGAGAAGTTCTTACTGAGTAAGCAGATAACATATGATTTAAAATCTTTAAAATAAAAAACCTGGGAATTTTGATGTAGCAGCACAATGTAGTTTCAACACATGATTGTGTATTACCGTAATATTTAGTTACGTGCCATATAAGGCGGACACGAGTGAATGTTTAGTTACGTTAGAGACGAAATGTGTGCTTACTTTTTTCACAATATTTTTCTCCCTCTACAGCTTTATCAAGCAAAACCACACGTAAGTTACAGTTACATTGTATAAAAATTTAAGTAACGACGCAGGTATAATTAGGTATTCTTCTCTCACATGAATAGTACCATAAACTGCTCCGCCATCTCTAGTGTTGGAACTTGCTTCTTTGCAAGCCAACGTATTAATGAGGAAAGCTTTGGTTTTTTAGAACGGTAGAAAGGCCTGTGCATCTTTAAATGATCTAAAGGATGATCACAAATTTTTCACAACGATCCTGTTTCTGTGGAATTTGTTGTTTTCATAATTCAACTTGCTTGTTCATATTTCTATGCGACAGAACTAGCGGCTGTTCTGGCGGCCATCCCAGCCCAGGCCCTGTCTGTTGTGTTCAAGGCCTCATCAGAACTGGACGCTGCTCATGCTGCCATCAATGGCCGCCTCAGCAGCAAGTCTTTCTGGGCGTCAGCCACAAATGATAAGAATCAGTACCTGCAGGTACAATTCATTCCTTGACTTTTTTCAGCTTGAATCAGATCTAACATTAAAGGCACAAACAAACAAACAAACAAACATGCTATTTCAGAAAGCTGATAGACAGAAAAAGAAAAAGAGTTCTACCAAATAATGATGATGAATTATGGTTTATTGAAAAATGTAAATCCCTCGCAACCAATTGGTTGAATTGTGGACCTATTACAAAGTCAAAATTCGTTCTTAAGTAAAACATTGCGACATTATTAATTCACAAAGACCGTGATAATCACTTAGATGTTGGCTTTGCATTAGTAAAATCTTAAATTCATACTTTAAAAACCTGGTATTGTTTAATATTCAGAAGTCATAATGAACATCAAGGCTTTAGACCGCTTGGTCAAGCATTTGAAAGTCGTCCCGAACTTCAGGCACAGTTTCTGTCAAAGATCATTGTGTCCTTCTTATTGCAACTATGTAAGAACTTTCATAATCTACCGCTTAGACTTGTGTTTTTGTAAGGATGACAATAATCTAAAGAATGTCTTTTTTTCTCAGATCAACCTCGGTCAGACGACGGAAATCGCCGCTCTGGGCCTGCAGGGCGGAGGCAGCCGCTGGGTGGCGACGTTCAGGATCCAGTCTAGCACGGACGGAGAGACCTGGACCGACTACAAGGCAGGGAAGGGCGCTGCTGTGGTGAGTTACTCTTCACTACTTAGTTTACCATAATAACGCTATACAACTTGCTTTGTAGAGACCGGATGGTTTCATTTTGTACTGTATATACAGAAAAATTGGTTACACCGATGCCCTGTTTGTCTCGTGATATGAAGACTAGGACAGTTGCTTGCCGTATGCTTGAACCTTGAACGGCTGAATTTCGCTCACTGATGGAGGACAGGGCCGAGCTAGTGGAAAAGAAGAACCCATTGTTTCCCGCGTTGACATCGCGAGATGTCCCCGTTCAAGGTTCAAGGCCGTATGCTTAAATGACGTTATTTTTGTCGACGTAAGGTTACCGATGCACACGAAAGTCATTTTTGCGTAGGCACTGCGAACCTGCTGCCTTATATCGTATGTGATTTGCGCGCTTTAACTTTATGATAACAGTCGTACGTAGGAGCTAACACTCTGAATAATGCCATGGCACAGGTTATGGCTGCAAACAAAGACGCCTCGGCTGTGGTGACCCTTCAGCTTCCTCAGCCTATCACAGCCCAGTACCTGCGCATCATCCCCGTCACCTGGGCCGAGGGAGGCATCGGACTCAGGGCGGAGGTGTACATCACAGCCGGTAGGGACATTTCTTCTCATAATGAATGAATGAAGACCTATATTGTACAACTTTGCCACACTGTGATAAGTACAGGTCAAAACAATGCATGTTAAAAGTTAATGAATGCGAAGTAAGCTAGCTTACATTTGAAAATAATACAACTTCTCCCCGCTTTTAGTCAAAGAGGAAATAAACGAACAGGTATAGATAGGATTTTTGTCTACCTGCATTAGAAATATGAATTTGACTAATTTACTTAATTGGATATATATGTAAATATGACTTGTATCTGGTTAGTTAGCCAGTGTATTTTTCTCTTTGCTATGTATAATGCATCTCTGAACATAGGAGCATGCGGAAGATCTGGATTCAACTTTATTTTGTCCTACAATAAGCTTATAATTTCAACTATCTTCGAAGCTTCTTGAAAAATATCAGATACAAAACCACGTTATAGACAGGGTAACTAAGATACATAACAAGAATTTCAGAAAGAAAATAAATGAGTCCATTTGCTGAATAGATACTAGTAGTTGTATACTTAACCAAGAATGACATACCCTTTATGTACTTTTATTACTTTGAAGACCGTAACTAATTTGACGCAATTTATGCCCCTACAGCTGCAGTTGCAAGCTACAAACCAACCTTCAAAATCACGAAGACATCGACACAGACACAGACAATAACACAGACCTCGAGCTCCACTGCACGTAAGTGCCCTGCCTGAAATTACATCAACCAAACAAACTGTGCATAAAACAATGCCAGATGAGTCGCTATTTCCGTAATTTGATACTTGTGTTTCTGAATAAGTTCTTAATGCACAACCAAGGAGTAACATAACGGCCGACTCTTCACCTTCTTCGGTGCGGTGCTGACTGTTTCACTTTGCACTGCAATCAGGTGTGACTGCTTGACATTACGGTCCCAAACGTAAAGTTTTGTAACATACATAGATATTGATGTATTTTTGGCAACCCTGGGTAAAAATGACAGAAAATGAATGAAGATAAAATAGAATAACTTATTAAGTAATTCTTGCCCTCACGAAAGTGACAGACGGTGAACGAAACGTAGGCTCTTATGTCACGTTTTGGTTGTAAAGAAAGAACGCTGTAATTTCAGTCATTCACAAATCTGACGAAGTTATTTACGGATGTACTTCTGTTTTTGTCTGACAGAACTAGCGCCGGTTCTGGCTGTCATCCCGGCCCAGGCCCTGCCTATTGTGTTCAAGGCCTCCTCGGAGCTGGACGCCGCTCACGCAGCCACCAACGGCCGCCTCAGCAGCGAGTCTTTCTGGGCATCAGCCACAAATGATAAGAACCAGTACTTACAGGTACGAGTTTCTCATATATCCGTTTCTTTTGAAACAGAATGAAATTGTCTGTTGGAATTAATGCCACTTCAATTTAGGAGGAGGTTCCACTCCGAAAGCTTCTTTCCTAGAACTACATCGGTATGGAATCAGCTTTCTCGTGATTGTTTCCCTGATGTCAAAGGTGAAGAAACATCCAAAACATGTGAGCGGCTCTTATGAGCCTTGTTTTGTGATGAAATTGAAATAAATGAAATTATTCTTTGCATGTCTCTTATACAACCACAGCTACAAGATAAGAAACACAAGGAACAGGTGAAGTCAAGAACGTATTAGAGTGATGGTGTTCATCAACAAAGAAAATATGATATGTTCAAAATTAAGGAATTTATGTCAGGAATTCCATCTATTCCTTAGATCAACCTCGGTCAGACCACAACGATCGCCGCTCTGGGCCTGCAGGGCGGAGGCAGCCGCTGGGTGGCGACTTTTAGGATCCAGTCTAAAGTGGAGGGAGGGGACTGGAAGGACTACACGGCAGGGAAGGGCGCTGCTGTGGTGAGTTATTCTTCTGTATAGTGTACTACTATTATAATAGTAAACAAAATGCCACTCGGTGTAACACAATGTACATTGGCTTTGTAGGAACTAGCCTGTTTCACTATACAGAACAGCAGGCTACTCAGAAACCCTGCAAGTTTATCTGAAATCCTCTCAAGAAGGAGACAATACACTACTTAACAGTAGAATTTGGGACAAAGGTTCCACGACGAAAGATACTTTACTTAGTTCATCTACCTTTAGCAATGTACTTTTACCAATGCTTTGCAATAATTGTCATTTTGGCGGAGGCAGTTAAACTCCTTGTGAGCTAGATATTGTCATAATATCAGTCTTGAAACCAAAGAGGTTAAAATCCTTCGAAAACTAACACAGTGAATAATGTTATGGCACAGGTTATGGCTGCAAACAAAGACGCCTCCACGGTGGCAACCCTCCGGCTTCCCCAGCCTATCACAGCCCAGTACATCCGCATCATCCCCGTCACCTGGGCCGAGGGAGGCATCGGTCTCCGGGCCGAGGTCTACATCACAGCCGGTACGTGTTACTGCACTGAGCACAGATAATACTTTGAGCTCCACCAAAGCTAATCTCAAAGCAGATCAAAACAGCCGTAGTTTTCTCTGGCTGCTGCAACCCAGGTTGTGTATCATGAAAATACATTATGATCGTACAGTGGTTTTAATTCAGTGACAACACTGGGATATTCAATAGAGTTATCTTGTATCTTGTATGTTAAAAACGTTAAAATAATGTTAAATACATCTTCAAAACAATAATCCTAGCATATAGCTGTTCTCTTCTACATGCTGTGTAATAACGTTAACACTGACAAGTAAATCATTTTTACCAATGTATCCATTGCAATGTACGTACTTACCACTTTATGATTGACGTGCCTCCATATAGTCAAACGCTTCGGCAAGGATTTTATTTTGTACTTGTATTGTCTAAAATTACGTCATTGAGCTAGTCTTACCTATGTATTATATTTGGCTGCAATGAAGTTTTAGTGTATCTATGTACCAGTTTGTCTATAAACCAATCTATTCATATCCGACTCTACAGCTGCAGTTGCAAGCTACAGACCTACCTTCAAGATCACTAAGACCCAGACACAGACTAAGACCTCGTCCAAACGTATGTCACCCATCTTCTAAAAAATTTGTTTGTTTGTTTGTTTGTGTTGTCTGTGCTCAAGTTTGTTCCTGCTGGGCCGGATACAAGTTTGTTCCCGGGCTGAGTTGTAAGGCCCCCCTCTCACTGGACCCGCAACACGCTGGCGGCGTCGCGGCGGCGTTGCGGCGGCCAATCAAATTGACAAAGCACTCAATGAATTTCATGGACAAATAACGAATCCTAAGCTTTGAGTGTTTTGTTGTCTTTTTGGCAGTACTTGTACGTTTTGAATGATATTCCCATTATAAAGTCAAGGGTAACACAAATCCAGTTTAGGACGCAGCGACGCCATCGTGCCGTGGGTCCAGTGAGAGGGGTTAACGTGAGACTGGCAGGATGCGAATGTTGAGCTGGCCTGAGATTAAATTTCTTTGACAAACTGACAGGAAGTGAACGTTGACACAAGGACAAACGTCAGAAACTCGAGAATGGCATGTACCCGAGAATGGAGCATGCAGTGCGTGAAATGGACATGATTGCGTTATATCTTATCATGACGTTCAAATAATAAAACTCTCGATATTCTGACTTTATGGCTGTTGTTTTTTGTTTAGTTTCCTTGCAGCTGTGTTTTAAATGCGTATGGTCTACTCTATGTTTTATAAAGATTAATTTCTACTTCTTGTGCTACAGAGCTTGATTGTGGTAAATGGCAGACATGGCTGGGCGCCATGAAGGCCCATCCTATGTTTGGAAAGATCATGAAAACTTGTGCAGGTAAGAGCATTTTACTGCAACATATTGAATAATGTATTTCCTGTAACAGAGGAAAACAAAATAAATTATATCATTCGGTGTATATGAGGCATCCGTTTAATTCGTTTCCGTTAGACTTGTGAACGTTAGTATTCGTGCTAGCAGTCCACGTCTCACGATGAGGAATCTGTCTAATTTTAGGTCGCAGCGAGGTTGCTGCCCTAGTAGCATTTGGGTATTAGAAGCGCAAGCCTATAATTATAGTTCGCATGTACACATGCAGTTTTGGGGACTTGTTATTTTAACGCAACTACATATTTTATCAATCTGGGACAGGGAACTTTTCAGCAACGATTAATCGCCTTTGTTCTCTTTGTTCTCAGCGCAAATCTGTAAGGACCCTGCTTTTAAGGCCAACCCTCTGGCCGCAGACTACTGCAAGAGTGAGTAAAACAACAAACTTCTTTACTACCCTCTTTACCTAGAATAACCCTTGAATATACCATCCATTTTACTGGTGTTGTAAAATCAATTCTAAAAACATGGAAAAGAAAACGTACAGGGGTGGAAACGAGGAAATTATGTCTTGTTTGAAATCTTGATCCATCAAAGCAAACAGGTAACGTTAATAGTAATTCTTGGATTAGGTCAGGACTGTTTAACCTTTATCCATGATTAAGACTGACTCCTTTTTCTTCGTTGTCTTCCAGGCAAGCGTGAGCAGGAGGGGCGAGAAGTCGAGAGCGAGGGCCTGACCGTCACCGTGGACGACGTGGATGGAGATGACGACGAGGAACAGCAGCTGGTGCGCAAGATTGACAACGTGAAGGACACCCTGCAAATGCTCATCCAACAGGCTCGTTGGGAGGCTGACATGTAGTGCCATCTGGCGAGTTTCTATTGCAATGCAATAGCTTAATGGTGGTTTATCATTCCACTTGAAAAAAAGAAAACGTTTTATATGATTCGTTTAAGTCATCGGTGAAAATCTTTAGATTAAGCAACCAAGACTTCAACTTCTCAACATTGCGAGGAGCTGTCATGGTGCATCTTTAAGATACTGCACAGGGTCTTGTTATGCTTTGTTGATAATGATAAGGTGCTTAAAACTCGTGGTTAAATAACGATATACTTTTTACTTGTATTCAATAAAGTGGTGCCTCTTGGTTTTTTTCTATGTTGTGACGTAGGCTTGATGCGTAAAGTACTAGTAGTATAAACTTCTTGAGTAGATCATTTAGGTACAGAAAATGGCTGGGCAAAACGTGCGATATTTGAATAAGCAGCAAACTATAGTATAGGGCTGTATTCTTAGGTATATTCAAGCATAGCTAATTAGAAATAAGTTTCGTTGTTTGGTGAAAATAAGGTGTCACAGAAGAGAATTGGCTTGCATGAATAATTCGTATGTCTGCCGATAGGACATGTATAACAAAGACTGATGTTCAGTGTTTTCATGTGAAGATTTGACAAGATATGGACTGTATACAGTGCAAGACAGAACTAAGAACTTAAGAGTGATTTGCGAACATAAAGACTTGATAAAATCTTGACTGAGACTGTGGTACCTAATAAAACACGGAGGCGGGAAATACAGCGTTTCATTCTTCATTATTCCAACAGATATTTGGGAGAACCATACCCCACGCACGTTAAAGAACCTACCATACCTTTCGAAAAAGAGTACTGGCATGCCCCGGTGTGCGATGGTCCAAACACCTTACAGTCGGTTGACCTGATACATGTCGGTAATTTCCGATTTCTCGGCAGATGATACGGACATTACGAAAGAAGAAGAAAGATCGTCCCCGTTTTCTTACAGATGTTAGTATGACCGATCAGGCCGGTACTAGTATGTCAGATTAGATATCCTTTTTGCTACCGAAGATAAGCTGACGTACATGATCCGTATCGCCAACGCTGACATGACTTCTCTTTACGGTTATCTTAGCCAAACACATGTTGACTCGACCACATGCTACATGACATCCAGATTTATCTAGGCTTTCATCATGTCTTACTTAATGATTTTGGTAGGTAGTCTAAAACCCTTTCTACACAGACCCTGCAAATTATTTTCTATAAACTAGGTTGCATACTGTTCGTTCTCTTATACCCTTCATCAATCTATTCATTCATTCAATCATTTATTCATTTGTTCGTTCGTTCGCTCGTTCATTTATTCATTCATTCCATCACACACCCAGTACATGTAACGACTTTCCATAACACCATTCGTAGTTCTGGAATAATGACATCGCTGAGACGGAATTCGACCGGTTTCGACTTTATTCAGTGTTTTTCAAGAAACCATCCACCACACGCCCAGTACATGTAACGAATTTCCATATCGCTGTGTCAGGAAGTTTAGCGCTCTCAATTCAAGCCGACCCGATCCCATCATCCCCTGCGATCACCCTGACGACTGACTCATCATCCCCCAATCGCGTGACGTCATCGCGAAGCCAGTTCTTGGCAGGTTTCCGCCACGGGTCGCGAGAGGTCAGAGGTTGCCTGCCTTACCCCCATGATTCCGTGTGACGAGCCTTCAGAGAGAAATCAGGTCACGCTTCGAGTCAGCCGGGCTATGCAAGGTTAATCAGGGTTCCAGGCCGTGCCACTGTGTGGGAGAGGGGGGAATGGAGAGCTGAATAAAAAGAATACAGGGAATGGGGAATACATATTTATACTGGACATTGCACAAAAATAGTAGACCGGCTTCTGCGAAAAAATATTTACAGGTTTGCGTATCAAAATCTTTGTTGGATCCGTTGGCATGTGTGGTGGCCGCCATATTGAATTGTGACGTCACAGGGTCGCCATACCATTTTATTGGGGGGGGGGGGGTTGTGGTCGCTAGCGTTCTCTCTATTTTTAACAAATCGGCACACAACTGTCACACATTCGACTCAAATAAAAAGAAAAATTCAATACCAATTCATTTTCATAAAAAGACCCCGTAATCGCTAAACTAACATAGCAAACCTGAAGTATATGTAGCACAAATACTTAACTCTAGTAATTGTATATTGTCAAAACATGGTCGTGAACTGCTCCAAGAAAAGAAGCCAAAGCGAACAAGCTTAGATTTAGTACATAAGCGTTGAAACTAGAGCCACGTACCACACTGTCACGGTTTTTCGTTAATTGTACCTATCCTTCTATTCGTAATTACCTTTCGTGTAAGAATTTGTAATGAACTTGTTCTTATTCCGAAATGACCTCCTTTACAATAAGCTAGTTAAGGGTGTATAGATATAGTAAATTGACAATTTACTGATGCGTCAAATGTCCCCACTTTCCAAAGATAAAAAAACTCTTGTATTAAAATCATTAAAGTAAGGGCAATATCGAAACGCCGCCTTAAAAAAATCATCGATCACGGTATTCCTGTAACCCCCATCTTGGCCCCCAGTGACGTCACCTGGTGACGAGCCCATGGCGCTTCCGTCTGACTCGGCACCGCCTACTTTGTCTGGCAGAAGAACAACCAGTTTTGGAGCCTGTCAACGCGTCACCCTTTAGCGTCTATAGAGAAGACGCCATTGCTTTTACCTTTAGAACAAAGGTCGCGCGTTCTTGACACTTTCCCCGAAACCGTCGGAACCGGAGACGACAACGTCATCCTTGCCAAGGAGCCAAGATGGCGAAGGAGCTGAATTACGACGATATCGCTCAGTGTAAGTACCTGTTTTTTTTCCGCGCCGTGTGCCACTTTCGCGAGCTGTCAGTGGCTTCGCTGCGCGCTGCTGGCGGCTACAATTTGCGGGGAGGGGACGCCAATTTGGGCGCTAGGAATGCTCGGATGGTATGCAGTTAAAATCCCTGTACGGGGAGGACACAAAAATCCTCGCGCCTTGTGAAGATCGTCGTCAGAATGTTCCAAGAATTTCAGTTCGCATTGTCAAAACAGGAAGCTGCGTTCGGAGTTCTCAAGAAATTAAAATTGTGATGGTGACGCTACAGACTACTGGGGTATAATCGCGAATTCGAGCCGGCTTTTAAAAACCAGATTAAGTACCGACGATTCTGTTTTGGGGCAACGTCTCGCCATAACCCCGCCGCAGTCTTTGTGAAACACTTAGTAACGCCGGCCGAATCGTGCCTGAAGAACAACACCTTGAATCTGTTACGTGGTAGGTTGAAGGTTAGACGGACGCAGTCTCGCGGCGTGTGGGGAAATTCCTGACGATCTACATTGTATTCCCTGCGTCCAGAATTAACACCAGCGCTTGAAAACATTACAAATCGCGCACTGGTTTCCAACGTTTGAAAATAATCTAGATAATGTCCAAGAAACAGTCTTTCACATATGGATTTGATTTAAGTAAAGGCGCAGTTCACGCGCTGTCCCGTACTGTAGGGTGAGGCACGGGGTCACAGATTTGATCCTGATCGCGCTGCTATGGGCGTTTTCCGCACATAAATGTTGAATCACCTACTTTGGCGTTCCCCAGGGTACTGGATATGCATTTTAGCCTCTCTATGTAGGCTCCACGCATGGCGTTTTGACACTACCTTTTATTCAATTTTTTGTTTGCTGATTATTTTTTTACTATTCTCTGGTTGCTACAGTGTTTTGTTTTCAACATCAATATGCTGGATATTAAACTAAGCCTCAACAAACGAGACTTTCGTATTGTCGTTCAGAATGATATTACAGTTGTTTGCTGGTTATGTACATTTTTTCTGATGGCTTCCGTTTTCAAGAACATTTTAAAGTTTGGACCCATCAAAACATCATAGCAACAGGGAAACAGTACATATGATATAAGTAATCATGCAACCCGTAATCACGATATGTGACAAAGGGCCTGCGTTGAAGGCCCAGTTGTATACGGGCAATTCCAATGATATCTCCCAATTGTCGATATCTTTATGAAGGTGGCTTGGACTTACTAGTAGGAAGTAGACGCTCATGATCGCTTATCTTCGATGATTTTTCGATCAATAGCCGAAGTATCAGTCTTTTTGTGTGTGTGCTTACCGGTATAACAAAAAAACATATGTTACAAGTTTATGGTCTTATCTTGGGAGTTTCCTGTCCTTTGTTTGGTTTTACTAGTACATCAGTTCTTTCAAACCCCCTTTTTTTATAGACACACCGGGTTTCAACTGTCGGTGCCACTGTTGTTGTGGTGTACAAGTGTGACAGAAGCCACATGTTATGTTACAGGAGTTATAATCCGACCTACAAGTTGACGTTTTACAAATGCACAGCTGTGACAACTATAACATAGTCCTATTTTGACAAGGAAATTGTTTCATATGGAAGAATCTCCGTATAATTAAGAGAAACACAAGCAAGTTTCTTGCCACACATTCATCTGCATTGATTATTCCCAACAATGGTATACGTTGTCTGATGGCATTCCAAGCATTTCTCTCGTTTTCCCCTGGGCTTCGCGATCAGACAACAATCTTTCCTGTTGAAGAATTGTTGTAAATGGCTGGGAAAATAGAAGACATCTTTGACCCCTCCTACTTGTTGTATCCCTTAATCGATTAGATTTTGACCTATCAATGACGCATCTAGCATTCCGACATTTTCCCCAGTTGTTTCTTAGCTTGGCTCATACAATAATAATGTTAACCTGCGCCATACGCGTACGGAAAGTTACCACAAAACGTATGCACTTTATTGTCAACAATCAGTTTCCGGTATGTTTGTTTTCTGTGTAATATAATGCCAACAATTTTGGTATTAGGAAACGACTGAAGCATTTATAAAAACGTGGAAATAGATTGCTGTTGTCTCCCGCAAGGAATTGCATAAAATGAGAACATCATTATAAAGGAATCTACGGAATGTGATTCATCATGTCTTGAGTTGTCTTTTCAACAAAACATGTAACGTTAATCAACATTCAAAACATGAGTTCCTATGTCTGAGGTATTTTAGAAAATCATAATAACATTATTGGCAAAATATAAGATCAAATGATACACATACTGAAGTGAATAATTAGTGCCATAATCAATGGATGGACAGCAGTCAATTTCCGTGGGATAAGTAACGAATCTCCCCTAGTCCTGACCTCGCAACACCGATATCAGCACGTTCATCGATAAGGGACGGGTCAGAGGTTATCCTGGGATGGGGGACAAATTAGTATCGCATAAACACCGACAAAAAATACTTATTTTCAATGTTCTAGAGATTCTGTATCGCTCGTATATCTTAATTTTGAATCAAGCTGCTATTGGATTGTTGTTGGTAACACAGGGTGCGGGATTCGGCATAGAAATAGATATCATAATTTGTTTGTATCAAAAGAAGATTTTTTTCACGTTTATTGCCTTTTTTCACAATCTACAAGTACATTTAACTACACCATGTATTTACAACATCTTACTTCTCACACATGTTTTAATACACTTATACATATGCATCTATGTTTTTAGAATACATATTTGCAAAGTATGCAATGTTTATTACGACCAAATAAACATTGACGACCCCCCCATTTTATTTCCCCCCCCCCCATTTCATTTTTGCATAGCCGTTGTACTTCTATGGCTAGAATATATATGTAGGTATTGACATGTTATGCTTTCCAGTCTAATTTATGAATCATGCAAATAAATGCTGCCAGAGCTTCATCAATTTCCACGTCACGTTTCTGTAAGTGTTTTTCGGGAAACCGTCCGCTACACACGCCGCGCGCCTGTCGTGATTTGCATGTCGAGCAGATCGATTTACAATTTGGAATCGATCGATCTCCGCCTCCCGTAAATTTGCACGTAACACGTTTAATAGACTCGTCGCACGATCGGTTTGAGTACAAATGACCTTAGAATTGGAATTTGATTGATTTGAAGCCTTGGAGTATGGGTCGCCATTATGCGTTTTTGTCTATCTACATGCGTTAACATCTATGTATGCATGTATGTTCGTATGTATGTATGTATGTATTTTTTCTTGAAAAATAATTCAATATTCAGCTAGCAATCTCTATCTGTCTGTATCTGTATCTATCTATTATCAACTTATTTGTCTTTCCGTCTCTCTCTCTTCTATATCTGTCTTTTAATCGATCCGTCCAATGATGAATTGATAAACAGATAGAGGCATTTTTTGTATTATTATTTCGATTTTACAAGAGATAAGGACTTGGTTAGACTTAGGTTATACATTTTGATCACGTACGTTAACAACTCCTGCTAACGTCAACGGCTGGAAATATCTTCACTGTTCGCGACATGCATGGGTGCATGAAATAAGAGCATATGGAAGGCCGTCTGCACAGTTCGTACGTTAAAGAATAAATAATGTCGACGTCAGTATTTTTGTGGCTCAGAAAAGCATAAATCTGCCGCCTTAAGATTACAAGTGAAACCTGATTACGAAGCAGAAACACTGTCACAAAAATCGTATATATGTTTTTAAAAAGGGCCATGTTTTTTTATAAGGGGGCAAATTAAATCCACATATGTTTTGAAAATAGGGCCGTTTTTTTAAAGGGGGCAAATTAAATCCACATATGTTTTGAAAATGGCACATGTTTTTAAAAAGGGGGCAAATTAAATCCACATATGTTTTGAAAATGGGACATGTTTTTAAAAATTAAATCCACATATGTTTTGAAAATAGGACATGGTTTTTCTTATGGGTCATATCTTTTAAAACAATATGCATCTTAAAAATAACCAAAATGAGAATATGAGACGAAAAAAAAAACATACACCATTTTCATTTTGTACCGTGTATAAGTTTATTCCCCAATCCAGGAAACCCACCGGTTTGCAAAGTGGTGCTTTCAAAATGGTCTATCGTTTCCGATTTACCCCCCATTTTGATAGTGGTGCTTTCCAGTTACGCCGATTTCAAACTGGTCGATTTCAAACTGGTCGATTTCAAACTGGTCGATTTCAAACTCCAAACGGAAATGACTTAAGGTTCCGGGTCGGAGTTCAATTGTGACCGGGGGGGGGGGGGGGGGGGGGGGGGGTTGGGTCATGACCCGGTAATCTGCCGGAAGTGCGTGGTCGTCACCCTGATTTCTGCCCGAGATTGCTTGGTGATGGTTTTAGCTGTGTATGAATATTTTGAATCTTCTGAAAAGCCCGTGAGTTGTAGTATTTTTGGGCGCGGTGCAGTTGGTTCGCTATCGAAGCCTTTTTTGTATTAGTCCGCGGGAACGGTGATGCGGTTTTCTCGCCTGATGACCCAAATAGCATCGTTTTTAATGCATTTTCACCGAATTTGCGTCATCGGAGATTGCGAAAAAGTTATCACATGACTTTTTTTTTTTTTTTCATTTTTCAGAGACACCATTTACTAAGCTTTCTCAGCATATATGCCGTGACCCCAGGAAAACTCGTTTTTTCCGAGCAGGTTCGATCAAAAAAGTGTAAAAAAATGATAATTCTCGGATGCCAAATTTACATTTTACTATGGTTTCTACCCAAAATAAAGGGACAACGGACAATACCGATAGATACATTGGAAAACAGCAGAAAACCGCTTTTCGACCATGTGATTACATTTTCCGTCCTACTTTTCTCGGCGGAATTGTAGCCCGTCGACCTGAGGGTGTCGGCCTACATACGAAATCGCAAAAAAACTCCGGTCCGAGACCTTAAAAGGACGGCAGCGGCTACGTCGAGGACGTCATAGATGACGTTATTTCGACGCATTCGAAAGCTTTTATCAAAATCTGTAAGTTTGTTTGAAAAAACCCCGAAGTTTGCCCTTTTTTCTCTTTTAAATTCGATATATCCATGGACAGGTGCTTGGCGCCCCCCTCCCCCATGTGCCCCCCCCCCCCCAAACCTCAAATACGGCCATCTTTAATCATTTCTGGCCGCCAAACCGTTTTTAAAAGGAATTCACTGACTACGTCATTTGATGGAAGCCCATGTCTCAACTTGACCTTCGGTATGATTTTCGCAATGCCCCGCCTTTATGATGACTTAAATGGGTGAATTAAGCTAAAATCTAAGTGCTTTAAGCCTTCTTAAGGCGAAACTTGGTTTTCTGACTTTTGGTTCATCGCTCCTTAACGTCGCGATCTTTTCTTCTTTTGATGGTGTGAAGTGACAGCCTACTAGGCGCGCTACACATCTCGGACGCACTTATTTAAACTGCCCGCTTCTAGCTCTGATGATATGCTCCAGGTTGCGCTTTGGACTGTGCCAGAATGCATTCTTTTACACATTTAGGGAGCATTGTGCTGCTTAAGGGGCCTTCACGGCGAAGTAGTGAAGAATTTGATGTCGGACGCGTTTGATTCGGAATGTGCGACCCGTGGTCTACCAGTCTATACCAAAATTTGACATATTCTTCGTTTCAGTTAAAAGCTACGAACTTAAAACGCGACCCCCTGCTGTTTTCCTCGAGAACCATGACGTCACTGCGTGACGTCACCGACGCCAACTCTTAAAGAGGCTTTTCTCCCAATATGCAGCACCGAAACGACGGAAAGTCCGCCTAATGTGATAACTTTTTCGCAATCTCCGATGACGCAAATTCGGTGAAAATGCATTAAAAACGATGCTATTTGGGTCATCAGGCGAGAAAACCGCATCACCGTTCCCGCGGACTAATACAAAAAAGGCTTCGATAGCGAACCAACTGCACCGCGCCCAAAAATACTACAACTCACGGGCTTTTCAGAAGATTCAAAATATTCATACACAGCTAAAACCATCACCAAGCAATCTCGGGCAGAAATCAGGGTGAAGCTTACGGCGATACGGCCCCACCCCCCCCCACTCCCCCCCACCCCCCCCGCCCAGACCCCACCCCCCCCCCCCCCCCCCCCCCCCCCCGGTCACAATTGAACTCCGACCCGGAACCTTAAGTCATTTCCGTTTGGAGTTTGAAATCGACCAGTTTGAAATCGACCAGTTTGAAATCGACCAGTTTGAAATCGGCGTAACTGGAAAGCACCACTATCAAAATGGGGGGTAAATCGGAAACGATAGACCATTTTGAAAGCACCACTTTGCAAACCGGTGGGTTTCCTGGATTGGGGAATAAACTTATACACGGTACAAAATGAAAATGGTGTATGTTTTTTTTTCGTCTCATATTCTCATTTTGGTTATTTTTAAGATGCATATTGTTTTAAAAGATATGACCCATAAGAAAAACCATGTCCTATTTTCAAAACATATGTGGATTTAATTTTTAAAAACATGTCCCATTTTCAAAACATATGTGGATTTAATTTGCCCCCTTTTTAAAAACATGTGCCATTTTCAAAACATATGTGGATTTAATTTGCCCCCTTTAAAAAAACGGCCCTATTTTCAAAACATATGCGGATTTAATTTGCCCCCTTATAAAAAAACATGTCCCTTTTTAAAAACATATATACGATTTTTGTGACAGTGTTTCTGCTTCGTACCTGATACCTGTTTTGACGAAACTTCACATTATAAACGCGCTTTATCTATCTTATTTTAGCTAGCGGTCGTCTTGTGGTTTACCGTACAAATTCAACCAACAACAGTGTGCTATTATCATCATCATCGCGCATATGGAGATTTGGCAGACAAGTCTTGTTGCTATATGGCTTATATGGGTAGTTTTCAGTATGTTTTTCTTTGCAAATAAATATAAAGAGGAACTTGGAAATAAATTGATACAAGTGTTTTTGAAACGATAAAGAAACAACCAAAGGTAAGGTCACTATTTAGCGAGAGACAACCTAAGTTTTCAGATTCTTGAGTTGAGGAAAAATGATAGATATTGCAGAAACTACGTTTACATGTCATTTTGTGGGGTACGGTATTTGAAGTAAACGCTATCAAAAAGGATAGTATTTCCACTTCAGTTGTTAGGCAATAGCTACACAATGTCTCGCGGGATGTTGGATAGAAATCCGCGAATGAAGTCAGCAACGCAAACGACTTTGACACTGACCCAAAACTTCCAATTAGCAAATAGTTGACCTAGTATGTGTGACCCCTATACCCATACCCCAATACCCGGGGCCACAAGATATGTGTGTAATTTGTCCTGTCGCTCAGCATTTTGTCGTCTTTACTAATTTGCAATTGTTTGCGTTGCCACTGAATTATTTGAACTTCCAATGATCGTCAGGTTTAAAAAACACACTTTACGTTGTCTTCACATCAAATGTGTGGGAAGTGATAAAAAAATTGACATTTTCTTAGCGATTTGTAGGCTTTTGTCCTTTGATGTATTTTAAGTCCCCATGTCTCTATTGTTTTGGGAGGATTATTTCTAATAAACGTGGTTCACATAAGCAACTATGGAAATTAAAACTATCAAACGTGCATAGATATAGATGCGTTCGGTTACAATATCTTAATCATTTAGAGGGCCCCAAAAGGGTTTGAAACATCTATCGGAGCAGATAATTTTTTGGGCGTTGAGCAGAAAAAAAAATATAAGTAGATAAGAGTTTTAGCAGAAACAATCTGGAAATTTGATCTGCACCAAAATTTCTGTAAAAGGATGTGAAATACGAGAGAAGAAAATACAATGAACTGTTAACATTTTCACGATTTGATAATTTTTCGTGGTATAAGAGAAAAAAAAAATGACAATCACACGTTGCACTCATTACAACCCAGTTCATGAATAATTGAATGAGAGAATCGATATTTTTACACACTCTCAGGGTAATTTTACGGCCGTAGAAAAGAATACGAAAGGTAACTGACGGTTCCTTCGTGCATATTTGAATAACAACCGACGACAACTCTGCAAAACGACAAAAATATGAGCCACAAGTCAAGGACAAACAGTTCAAGTTCGGCACTGGTATTATAAATTCATCCTATACTACATCTACTTTATGAATTCTAAATCATGCACTACTTATTTTAGTGTTCTTTGTCTTTTAAAGAGGTTTAAACTGTATTAAAGAAATTTAAACTGGTATTCTGAACAGCTAGAATTGGTCCTTTTCGTCCGTTTGCCCTTAATCGAACCGGACGGGAGGCGGGGTCTTTGGTACAGCCTACAGGCTTGCTTTATCTCAAAAGGTCAAAAGTACTTTCCGCTAAACTGCGCTTTGATTGTTCTGGATATTAGACAAGATGGCGCCCGTCCAGGATACCGATTTATATCAGACTCCTTTGGGGAATGAAAAATAGTTGGAAATGTTACCAAATAGGGCGGGTTATTTGCCAGAGGGGCTAGTCGGTCAGAGAAGGACAGATTTACTTCGGTCTTTGAGCCCTCCTGGCAAGTTTTTATATTTGGCAAACTTGTTACTGGTCTCTAACTACTATTAGGTCCTCTTTCCGCTAGACGGCGACTGCACTGCGACCGCGCTGCGACCTAAAGTGAAACTGTGTAACCTTTGACTTCATGATTGGAATATCATGCAAAATGTGTAAAGTATGACTAAAAAGACACAACGTCTAGCCAAGAACGTCGGGAATCAACCCCATGACCTCTCGATCTCGGCTCCGCAAGTCTGCTCTCTCGGCCATTCAACGCCACTAGAGACTACATACTAGTAGTAGATATCTAGCCTCTACCAAACCTTCATACGGGGGGTATGGATCGTAAAATTCTAGCCTGAGTGTCATCCTGTTTCAGTTCCAGGCTCTACCTTCACCAAACACCTTGTTTGGTGAAGGTAGAGCCTTGAACTGAAACAGGATGACACTCAGGCTAGCAAAATACGTCCTACAACTTCATTTGCATAAACTTGACCAGGCCAAGGTCAGGTTTATGCAAATGAAACCCTTTGCTGGTGGCCAAACTCCCCTGGCAAATATCCCCCCTATAGCTGGCGTTACAAGTTAGTCTGGTAGAGGCTAGTAGATATCCCCGTGGTCTGACACGGAGAGGTAACGCTGGCGTGATGCCACCTGACAGGATACCACATCGGTCTGTAAATAATTCATCAGAATCCTGCACGGAAAGGCGACCCACTTCCGCGCCCCGTACAGTAACCTTGGCCTTCCTTATAAGGCGTGTCGGCCCCTCAAACGCTTCCTGGTGTTTCTCTCGGGGACATTCCATCTTCGGAAGGGGGTGGGGAATATCCTGTACCAGCTTGTCCAATTCTAATCAGATTTTAAGAAACAGTAAATGAAGGAAACACATCGACCCTACGGCCTTGTCATGGATTACAAACCCCTGTACCTTACAAGCGACCTAAGTGAAAGGGAAAGGGCTACTGTAAAACGAATATAAATGTTTATATTGGTATTACAGCTTTCTCTTCGTGCATGAATGCAAAATCACAAATCAACAGTACTGACATCAGGCGATTCGAAATAACTATACCGACAACTTTCCGAAGGTTTATTGAGACATAAAGTTTCATCACAACAAATATCATCGACCCAATGAGAAAACTATCGTTTCTTACACTTAAACGCAAAATATTTGTATTGTTTTTTTGTCTTGATCATCTCACTTATCAGGCTACCATCAATGTTTTACAGTGTTATTGATGATACCTACACACATACTGGTATACATAACATAACATACATAACATAACATAACATAACATAACATAACATAGTATACGAAGCTGACTAGTCAGTAAATAATATCATTTCATTAGCTATCCTCGTCGCCTGCAATAGCCCTTTTCATTCATTTATTCCACTGATCATAGCTCATATCAACAATTATTTGACAATTCTTATGTAAAGTTATCACGTTTTCATGTACTGTACGTATTGCTTATTTCTTCTTTATTGTTTTATTAAATGTTAAACCTGTTTAAAGGAGGAGGCCATAGAAAAAGCCACTTTGGGTTATTCCCTCCCTCTGCACATGTTGTCACATATCGTGTTATGTTGTATATTGTGCAAATAAATGAACAGATATCTGATTTTCGTGTTCTTCATCCACAGTTATGAGCAGTGCGACAGGTAAGAAGGACGCTAAGCCGAAACCGGACGAGGCGGAGGCCCTGGCAAAACTCAAGGTCCTGCAGGATTCACTGGAACGTGCCGAAAAAGGAGGTGGGTCACCACAGGTCATTGACCTAGTCAGTAGGTCAAGGGACGGTCGACTGTGACTTACAGTACAGTCCTCTAGTCTAGGAGGAGATGCCTGAAAAAACTAGTTTATGCTGCATGATTTTTTAATTTATGGCATATTTGTCCAATTTGCATAAAGTTGCAAAAAGAGCACTATGTCTATAGTTATGATGGTCCACCTGGACCATAGAACACCGCGCCTCAACAACGATCGAGAGACATCAAGCTGCCGTTCTATGGTGGACTAGATATGTACGTCATCTACCGGCTGGGCTACGTTTCTCATTTTCTAGGCCTCTTCTGAGAATCTCCTCCTGGACTACTAGTACTCCGGGAAGGAGGTTCACCTCCGACGGTGGTATTGTTTGTGGTTGTGTGTTCGCACCTTTAACTCAAGATCATTTCGATGGATTTGTATGAATTTCGGTATATGGGTAGTTATTGAAATCCGTAAGGACCATGGTGGTTTGAGGACCACTAGCAGCACTTTAATACTGTACTGTAGCATTACAGCCCGACGCCCCCATTCCTGAAAGAGGTGTGGAATAGTCCATCGATGGACAGTTGGTCAACCAACCGCCAGATAAATGACTCCTTATGAAGGGAGAAAAACACATCGACAGTCGACTCACTTTCTTGCAGATAATATCAGAACTAGTTCGTTAGGTTTCTTGGCGGGATTTATAACTTTAATTCAAAAACAATAAAGATTGTATGGCCTAATTGCAGATAGGTCAAATGGTAATGCGTTGAACAGAGAGCGACGGACATTTTATACATCAAAGTTATCTCTGAGCGCAGCTTTAGAAAGAATCAACCCCCTACCGTCATCTTGCCTTCAGCTAAGCAACACACGCTAGCCGTTGCCATGGTAGCAGACGATAATTATAGCGACCTCCTGGTGACAGACTTACTTCCCAGACCTACTAAGGTCACAGGTCAAGTGGACCTGATTTTTTACCTCGTCCGTTTGAATGCGATGAGGTCACGGCGTCGTGGGCGCCACTTTGATGAAATTGTTTGATTTTTGATAATCGAAAAATTGTTCGTTAAAGAGCCCTGATTTGTTTGATCCTCAAAGGTTTTTATTAATAGTCGTTTCTTGTATCTAATTTACATAGACCTCACGCAATGACATGCACGGCAGCTTTTCAAAATGTGCAAGAACAACATGGACATACCCCCGGAGAGTGTTTGGTTAAAGGCAGCTTACCGACGTGCCAAAACGATGATTGATACGTCAAAAGACTGCTGGATGCAGAAAAGAGGGGCCCGTGAATGGTGTGTAAAAACAACAATCAAAGGCACGTATCGAGTGATACATAAATAGTGTTAACAGAAAACGGTTGAGAGTATGACTAAGCACAAACTGTCAACCTGAAATGAACGCCGAAAATGTTGACGATCCCAGCATTTTGGCCCGTTTCCAAACGATCATGTCTATTGCATTCTAATGACTTTCTAACTATATTGAATAATATCTATGATGCTACAATTTTGGAAGATACTCCCTTGAAATATCATTACATAACATTGATGTCTAAGATGAAGAAATATGAGGGTCACTATCAGCTTACATTAGGTATAACTTACATATAATTGACCAAACTTATTTAGGTTCAGGCCTGGGGTTGAACCTAAACCGCCGCACATGTAAATTGTAAAGGTAAACAGCTCTAATCCTTATATATCATAGGCCTCTTTGAATATACTATCGTCAACAATATACTGCAAGCTGCCAGGTATACGTATTTGTACACATAGTATGAGTATGCGTTTCACAGTAATGTATAATCTAAAATGCCAAACGCCAAACAAAGTTTCTAATCCAGTGATCATGATCACATTAAGATTGGTACTAAATGGACTATAGTACAAGACGAGACTGCACTAAATCGATCCCCGCATGTTTAAACCCATGCCGTGCGCTCTACCCAGTCGTGTTGGGAGATAAATCAGGACTGACAGCCAGTGTTCTACCCATCGCCCTGCGCAGTAGATTTCCCAGTAGTATTGACTCGGTGTCTGACAGATCCCGGGGGTATCCAGGGCCTGCTACTGCACCGGGCCGTTATGTCGGGCACGTACCTGAAAAGTAGTCTCCAAACCAGCCTCTTTTGGTCGCTGAAAAGTGGTAGAAATTTGTCAGACGGGGTAAACGATTTACCAGATGAGATAGAGACCATAGATAGCCTGGCAGCTACGATAGGTTTTGATACCAGGCTAGGCTATAGAGTCAATCACTCTGCCGACTTGTGTTTAATGTTTGGTGCTTTATTAGATATTCATCATTTTAAAATAAATGTAATCTATTCAATCCATTTAAACCTAAATCCATTTAAACCTTAAACAAACTACACAACTTACTCACCCTCCCAAGAGCTATCTAATACTAACAAATCAGGACCATAGCATATTCAGAACACGAGATTTCAAACCCGGAAGTTCCGCTGCAGTACCATAGCAAGCCACTAGGGGGCCCAAAAATCTTATCATTTCGAGGTCTCAGGAACACCTGCCAACATACTTAGTATGAAGACAATCCATCAAGGCATTGTCGAGTTATCGTGTTTCATATTATATTTTTGTTTGTGAAACTATATGACCAGCTATCTCCTCTAGCAAATGAATGATCCCGCTTGGGCAAATTGTACTATCTAGCCTGGTTGCCATCCTATGTAGTATACCGGGCTCAGATAGGATGGCGCCCAGGCTATAGTATTCAGCGCGTATTCGTCTACAATTATGGCGGTCACGTAGGAAAAGAACGAATGTCGCATGACGATTCCCTCCTTGTTAAATCAAACAAGACGTAAAACCGCGACCTAGGGCAAATTTATTTTGACTGCTTGCTGGAAGTAACATTTGCAGTGCTAATTTGGGTTTGCCAAAAACCTTGTGCAACATGCCATGGTCAGAGTGCATTAGCACTAGATAAACGGCTTTGCAACAACAACAAAAACAAGACCATAGCATGTCCAAAACAAAAGATTAGAAAATGGAAAAAACTGATGCAGTAAAAGGGTCAGTCGCCAGGGCGCCGATCTTGACCTTCGTCTCCCCAAGACTTACCCAGATACTTAATTTCATAACAAATCACAATCCATCAACGCTTTTGTTGACACAGATATCTGGAAGCACAGACACACAAACACCCTCCCCCACAAAAAATACGTCAATTTTCATGGAGGTAAAAAAGGACGGGGTCTTTTAAATTAATAGAATGATACATGCACTGTATGTTGATATCCGAAACATTGATTTTATATTGCATCGAAAGGAAACAAAACAGAAACGGACGCCGGTGTCGAAGATGGTGCTTACGAGCAGAATAAACTTGCTATAAACCAAAGTCAGCCACAGATTTGTGTGGATGAATCTGAAATATTCCATCCGGGGCCCGACAATCAGTAACCCAACCCCATTCACTTAATACTTCCGAAAGGAAACTGATTGACTCACCTTGCTCAGGTGATATGGACAATTTAACACGGTCTTTTATTCACTATTATAGGCCCCAACAGTTGTCTTTTGTTCGCATGTTTTCATCGCAAGTGTATGCGACACCTTGTAACAACAACGGAAACACCCTTGAAGTATTGTTAATTTGTTGTAATTCAAATGCCAAGAGAGTTGAGATTTTAATTCGAAACCTATATTGAAAAGACCAAACCAAGGTGTGGTAACGTGTCGTAAAGACAGTGTCTGCGTGTTGAGGAATATATTAGCGAGGTGCCCAGTAAAACCGTGCCTGAGGGAGATGTTATTCTCGGTGGGGCGACTTCACGGCATCGATCTGATTTGCATAATTGCGTGACGATCGCCATCTTTACCGGGGCTAAACATGGGGTTTACCGGGAAGCTTAATCTATTCGATGTACAGTCAGTTTCTATAAAACCGATCCTATAGCCTCGCTCACCTCTGTAAAAACGAAGAAAGGCCAAGAAAGACATGTGAAAGCTAATATTTAACGGACAAGCAGCCACTCTATCATTGGCCACTTATTGCCATGCTATCATTGGTAGAACTGTGATGGACAGTTAACATCAGTGTATTATATATGGCGACACACGCAGTGCCGGAGCGGAAACAATATCATGAAGTAAAGCAAATAAACTTGTTCTCTTACTTGAGTCAATCTATTGTTAAAACGACTACAGTATAAACAGCAAGACTTATGTATCTACAGTGAGAGGTTAGGGGCAGTGTGAACAGAGTTTGGGTCTTAGAGACATCCCAAACTAAGGGTCTTCTTTTCAAGTTTATGTTGTTTCGAACATGTTTGGCAGTTGTGCTAACCGTGTGTTTTTCTCTCCCTTCCCTCCTTCTCACCTCGTCTGCCGCCGCCTGCCGTCCTCGCTACTGCCGTGGTGTTAACAACAGAGGAACCAGGTAAGTTCTTCTTATCTTTTTCCAGTACAATGGTAACACCAGTTAGATAGACTCGCCCAATCATAAGTTACTCGGACATCCCGCCCAATTTGTTTGGAACATGCAGCAGTTTCCATCGCCAGGGGGCTCACGTGACCTCGGCAGCCTCCTGGCCCGTAGCCAGGCAGAGTTGTTTCTTTCGCTGAGATGATGACTCACTAGTTCACCTTCTCCCAGCTGCCTAACTCTGTAACCAATACAGAATGCGGTGCCAAAACTACAAACTACACATGATGACAATATCAGCTATGGAGAGGGCACAAGTTGAAAAAGTCCATAAAACTTCCATATGTACCTTCACTATGATCTTTCATTTGTCCTATCTCTTTATTATTAAGTCTTTTCGATCTCTGGCAATGCATAGGAATGAAACATCACACAATTGCAGCATCCTGTCCAAAATTGTTTTGCCCTCAAGTTCAATGACTAAGCGTATTTTGACTTCTTTATACCACAATTAGATGTACTCATCTTAATTCAATTGAAACCTTTAATGACGCAGCAAAAGGTGCAGCACTTCTCCTACGGCGGGCCGCTAATTACAAATTACAAAATAGAAATACCAAAATGAATCATAATATTCTACTTATTCAACCGTCAAGGCCACCATAAGTAAATTTGTGGTATTTTGTTACAAATAGATCGGACTAATCGTTTGTTTCAGCATCTTTTTTCTAAGAACGAAGCAATATTTCATATATTTACCTATTTTTGCAATCATAAAATTGTACGTGATACTGTGATTGCAGTGGTTGCTGCAAACATAGCGTGTTGTAAAATTGCATGTACGTGACTGTCGTGTCACGCTTGACACCAAAATTACGGTGTTTAAATTATTCATACGCGTTGGTGCCTCTGTGCGCTGTAAAAGGAAGAATTCGGGGATTCGGAACTAGATGTTACGTGGACGACTGAACATGCCAGCAGCACAGCTTTTACGGTCCAACGATTTTCATCCGACTTTAAAAAAAAACCCTCTAGGTGCATGTTCTGTATAAGAAAATGTGGCTACGTCATATTTGTGTGACCTCAAATGGACGAGTGCATGGCAAGGCTAGAGTTCACGAGATCGATTCCTGCCATTTCTGGATAGACATTGTATCCTTGGGAAATCCACCTACCTCACTATACCCAGGTGTAAAATGGGTACCTGACTTCGGTTGAGGAGATAAAATGTGATCACAGGAGAGGGTTGGGCTCCGCCTTTTTTACTACCGTGCCCTATGGCCCTAGACACTAAGGATAATAACCCAACAAAAAGGCCATGGGAATATATATATATTTGCCTTTTTAAAAATCTTGCGGCCAACAATGTAAAGTACAATTGTGCACAATTCTATCAGTTGTCTTTTTATTTGCAAGCCCGATAGTCTCAGAGACAGAAAAGGTTGAAGCAATGGAATGTATGGTGTAATGTGAATAGTCGATTAACAATAATAAGTTACTGCAGAATTTACCATTCTCAATATTATCATCATAAGTGATGCATTTCACTTTTAGTGTTAAAAGAAACGTGACAAAACTCTCTGTTTTGACTCCGTGACATTCGACCCCAGGTCGCGACAGATACAAATTATCCCGTTCAATTAAGCGTGTCAAATTTTCTCACCTCGAAGTCTTTCAAATTAGAGCAGTACATGTCGGGTCGCTAACGGTCTAACACTACATCGTAACGTCTTGCAATTTAGCATGCGATCTCAACTTCGATTTTCTTGCGGTCACGGATAAAGAATCGTACACAAGAACATGTTTGGAAAACTATCATATGTTATATTTTTCTATGGATGCTTGTTGACAGCACTGACTTTCACAGTCAATGCACACTGGCATAAACGTAACAAAGTGAACGATTCTATATAACTTATGTGAATTTTATCCTCCTTATAGTGAAAGATGAAGACTACGAGAAGAGGAAACAAGAGAGACAAAAGAAGAGAGAAGAAGAAGGAAAACCACGTGAGTGTTGTCTCCTTATTATCATGCAAATTTGCAAACGTGTCTTTCGTTATCAACAATGCAGACTCTACCAGTCACTACGGGTCGAAATTTGACCCTCTCTCCGTAGCCGACTCCCTTCAAACATTTGATTCTATTTGGCCAATTTCTACTATTTTCCGAGCGACCCGTGGAGACTGGTAGAGTCTATCAACAATGAGTATCGACATTGCATTGCATTCTAAGAAATGTCTTCCTTGTGTTCTATATGAGCTGTTTTGCAACACTCTTCATCATGAATTTCATGCATTTCTGCCTTACGGACATTTTTTGTTGTCAATGACATAGAATCTAAGATATGAAGGATATCCATGTGTTTCACCGGATATAGCAAAATAAGACCACTCCTTATGAAATATTTGTTTGACGCGTAGTTCAACCACTGAGTATGGTATGTTCAGAAAAAAAACTAATAATTTTTAAAAAGCTTTAAGTTAGAATAAGTTTTAGTTGATATTGTTAATGTGTGAATTGAGATTAGCTGTACTAATTGCCTTGGCGGGTATCTGTATTTAGCGAAAGACGACGATGACGATGAGGACGACGATCCCCACGGAATCATGGGTAAGCTCATGTCGCTGGCCACGCCCAAGAACCTCCAGGTTCTGGAGAAGATGGGCATCATGAAGAAGCTGGGCCCACTCGGCGGTCTGCTCAAGATGCTGGTGAAGTCCAACGGAGGGAAGGGAGGGTCCGGAGGAGGAGCAGGAGGGATTCCGGGGCTGAACACCGGCATGCTGAAGAACCTCGGCGGGATGAGCGGGATGTTGGGCGGGGGAGGCGGCGGAGACAGCGGCGGCGGCGGCAGCAGCGGCGGATTCAACCCCGCTCTACTAGCAGGCCTCGCGACGCAACTAGGCGGTCCGGACTTGGCGGGGGCAATGGGAGGCGGGGGTAAAGGCGGCATTGGAGGATTTTTGTCAAAAATTTTTGGTAAAAAGAATTAAAACATCTTGGGAAGGGTAGACTACCAGGGGGAATAAGGGAATAGTTAGAAAGCCACCACGCCACTTATTTTTCTAATGCAGTCAGAAATTGATAAATCATTTTGTTTGTGAGTTGTTTTTGTTATGTTTTTCTTTAAAAATGCTTCCACTGTAGCTTCTAGATATCATAGATTAGAAATCCAGGTCTCTTCGTGAAAATGTGAACCTAGATTTAGTCTTTGAAGGTAACTTGTTTCCTCTTTCTTTACGTTAACAGACAACATCCCACGTTTGATGTAAACTAAAACACATTTGGGTGTCAACTATTTTGGATATGGTTTATCTTTTTTCCAATGCTTAACAATACTTACAACTTGTTTAACAGTTACTTTTATGATATGTTACGATCAAGATAAAGTAATTAATGACAAGTTAAGGTGGTTAGGGTACTTCTAAATGGTGCTGGCTTCACTGTTGCAAGGCTTATTCGTACTGTATCGCCTGGCTGATCTTAGCAATGGGGCTTTTTGCTACGATGTATCTGTGATTTCCTCCACGCACTGTATCTTCCTTTTTGTTGACAATGAAGAGGCATCATTCATTCGAATTGCTTTCTTTGTAGATAGGAGCTGTTACAATGACATGTTAATGTGGCCTTCATGCTATATTGTCGTCAAATCGTTTATGAACTGAGTTTTAACATTTGTATACAACAAGAATAGATCTTGGCCTTCCAGTCCACTGGTTTGTACGATTAGGTTATGATGTCTTAAAGAATGATGTCTTCACAACTTTTGTAAGGACCACTATTCATATTAGCCATTGATACTGCATACGAGATATGTTTACAAATATCAGAATGATTCTGGTTTGGAAAATCACATTGTGTTATCTTCCCTCTAATTACAAGCAACTGGAGTTAAAGCACGGGGAGATGTGTAATATTGTTCCTCTGTCTGTCTGCTCCGCATGGACGACATCACGTCACAGAGCCATCTGCATTGAATCATGTCATAGAATAAATGATTGGCAAGATGACTCTATGTGTAACAACATCATCAATTTATCAGAACAATGCGCACTAACTTGGCCGTGTGTACCGAGAGCTGTTTGCACAAGACAATGATAAGAGCCACTAGCAAATATATACTTATTCCTTTTTGGTAACATAGAGATGATTCCACATAAAGCAAAACTACTTCATTCTTGTAAAGAGCTGTTTAAAACCCTATTACAAAATTGTTTTCAATATGTACATCTTTTTTCCGGTTGATCACAGAATTTTGTATCATCCATGCAGTTGCAATTGCAGATGACGACCATCGGTACATCTATGTAGTCACGCCACTGCCATATGGCGCTCTTACGCAATGTGATGTAAAATGCATCAGTGTATGTTCGGTGAACCGTGATTAAAGTCACTGTTTGTATAAGACAGTACGTGGTGCTCTGTTCCTTCTCGCTAACGTGGAGTTTCGTCCTTCGGTGGTAACGTAATAAACATCAAAGAATCCACCACACGTATCGATGACTCGCTGTACTTAAGACTGAATATGTGAACCCTAGCCTGGTATAATTAGCTAGAAGTTTGCTCGTCTATCATATGCGATGTTAAAGCAGTTTTGGTAGTTCTCTTATATGTCCCCTTTCCACTAGACAGCGACCAAAAGTGGATTTGTGTAACCCATGATTTCTCATTTGGAATATGATGCACGATCTAAAAAGTATGATTTAAATGCCAACAAAACACACAAAATGCAAAACAATTCGTTCTTCATCTACAGAATTTGTTGAGCGAGAAGTCAAACCTTTGGTCTCAGTAATGCTCCCTCTAGTGGAAATGTGGAACGACATGTCTAGGTGATACTTGCCTTCAGACGCGTTGTTTTAGACATTGGCAAAGACACATGGTGGCGTAAAGTGTTCGGTCCAGAACCCAGAGATCCTGGGCTCGAACCCCTGACGTGCCCTTAGGAAAAGCCCTTTACACGACGACCCAGGTTTAATAATGGACTTAGGCGGGGGATGTGAGAGGCGATGGAAAGGGAGGGATGAGCTCCACCTTCCAATACCGTGCCCTAGGCGCAGTTGATAACAACTGAATGCCCCAACGGTCTCAAAAAGTCTATGGGACTACCTTTACCTTTGGTCGCTCGGCGTGGTCAAAGCCTCCAGTGCAAAAGGCATGTAACTTGCCCAGGTCTGGCAGAATCCATACGCCTGTGAACATTGCTTGCCTTTAAGCCTTCTGTTAAGATATTGGAAAAGACACGTACGTCAACGGAAATAAAGTCTTACAAAGAACGTGTGGCGTTTGTTTTGCCATTTGAGTCCCGTGTTTGTCTGTGGCGTACGTACAGTACTGACCACTAGCGAAGTCTGTCGTGCCTGCAGGGCACGGAAAAAACAGCCCCAAAAGACCAGTTACCCAGGAAACAAAACACGAAATATGACAAATCTCTAAGTCACTTGGAAGTTTATCTGTGTTTGTAGAAGTCAGTCTGAATCAAAGTTGAACTGTAATTGCCAACACAAAAATTAGATTTACCCAAATTTTAAACTGATCAGCTGCAGTCTTTGTCAAGGAATGAGCAATCCACTTCCTTCTGTGACGTCAGGTTATGCAGATAGGACACGTGACTCGGTGAGCAGTGACTCTGCTAAGTCGTTAAATCTCTAAGTCGTTGCTACTACGGACCACTTCACAATTCTTCAGACCGTCTATTTTTTCTAATTATCGACCTCTTTTTGTCGATCAGTGACCAATAACTGAAACTAAACTGCTAGAGACCTCTTCGTAAGTGACGCTTATAAGCATTACTGTTATACGATTACTTTATTCCTGACTTTTGAGTTAGTCATGGTAATGTCAAATGTACATTTTGAAGTTAATGAATAACAATATATTTCAGACTTTCTTTTTTTAGTTATTCCTAAGTATACTAATAGAGTCATCTTCAGTGAGAACTCAACCAAAACTTAAGTGTGAAGATACAAGTCATGAGGCTTATTTCCGACAGACTGATTCTAAAAAGCCGCCCATTAAAGCAGCGCATACTTGACAAATCTGGCAGAGGTAAGATACCCATTAAAAAAACCGGACGGACAACTTCGAACGAGCTTCAATACAGCAGGGGTTCAGTTCTGAATCGTCACACGAAACGGTTTGACAACAGACCGTTCCTGACGAATTCTGCCTGTGGACGTGTAACTTTCCTTTCCAAACTTCCAAGGAGGTCGATCAGTATGAACAAAGCAGCACTGATCCTTGCCTTGCTGCTACTTGAGGCGTACACGGTAACACCCAAGTCACGTAAGTATCCGATACGCTCTGTTGCATATGCTAATTGTGGGGAGGGGGTGCTCATGAAGACATTTGATTTTCGTAGACTGTTTTTAGAAACTCTTTGCTGATGTTTGAGTTACATAGACTTGAATCAATAGTCTTGAAAATCTGTAATGATTCCAAGTTATTATAAAACAGCAACTGACTTAAAGATAGTATTTGGTATTACTTGACCAAATTGCTAATTGGGTGTGTCTTAAATTATGTAAATTCACATGTATACGTGACAGGTTCTGATAAGACTTTGACGCAAAAAAAGAGCACTTCTAGTCAACCTAAGGTTATTCTATAAGACACAAGTTCTGTATTGACTTTAAGAAGACTCTAAAAGATCGTGGGAAAGTGGGATGAATGACGCCAGGAGCCGACCTGGTTCCCAGCAAGGTCACACGTGCCCAGTTCAATTACCATTTAGCTTGTAACTCTGTTCATGATCGAAACATCTTAAACACTCAAGAACTATAGGTTAAAAGCAAGATATCCAAGCTCAGCATGACTATATGTCTCAAGTGATTCGCAAGGTGCTGCCTCCAAAACAGACAGTATCAAGATAACTCCGTTATTTACATAACCTTACTAACAAAACAAAGTATGCCTGGACATGTATGTAGCATTGTCGTTTTGTTCAGACACCATTATCTTGCCTAGCCAAACGTATCTGGATTTAGAAGTGTCACGCAACAAGGCTTGCCATTTAGTTGCTTGGTTCTTTGTCAAGTACAATCTGGACTACTTGCATGACTGATGGCAAAAAGATTACAACGACACAAGAAATTGTTAGTCTTGATGAGTTAGATGTGGGCGGCGGATCGAGAAAATACCTTGCAGGTCAATAACCCTGCAATACTAGTCTCCACGGTTCCACCACTCTCCTTGATTTCCTGGTGGAAAATGGCCGAATAGATATCCTGGCATCCAGTCTTCCGTGGATTGGCCGGGCTCTCTTCGGGACAGACTGAGGGGCCTTCTGCCAGCATTTTTTGCACCCGGCAGTAGGATTTTACTTGCGTACAACTTTTACGTACATACCTCGTGCCAAATATTACACCAGTAGCAGATAGTCCCTTCTGCACCGTAGAGAGCCCGGCAGAACCACGGAAGGCTGGATGTCAGATTGCGAATTAGGGTAAATAGTTTGCTAAATTAACTTGCCGACCATTAAGTTATGCATGAAAGCAATTAGATAAACAAAGATCAGATCTTGGGGTGCTAATTTGTAATCCTACGGTCGGCTACTCGTAACGTTAACTCCTCTAGAAAATTATCCACCCACCTGACCAGGTTCTGCTTCAGCAACCTAAAAATCTAATGTAGACATCTGTAATTCAATAACCTCAGATCGCGTTGTCGCTGTGATTATTTCTTATCGGCACCCCTCCCACTCGATTCTATACAGTTCGCAGTAGCCGTGGAGCTGTGGAAGATGTGAAGGATGACAACGGGTTGAAGGACCTGGCGGAGCAACTCGTAAAGAACAGAGGGTCTGGCTACAGTAAGTAGATTTACTTTTGTTTACGCTCTTATACTTTCCTTTTACCTCCGCAAATTGATGGGGCTACCATCTCCCCAAACCGTTGCCTACTAGACAGTGAGTGAGTAATGTTGTTTTAAACCATGCTTAATTTTGAGTTTAATAGCACTACTGTATCATCGTTTAATCAGACCATTATGAGATATGGGTAACTATGGAAGGTTGCAAACGTTATCTTTACACACATGTACGACTATCTCGTATAACTACAGTCTTCCTTCTCAATGTGTAAACAGTCGACTGCGACAACCCTCTGGTGTGGGACGCACTACTGCAGGAAGAAGAGAACCAAGAGAGGACCATCAAGACCTGTGGTCAGTAACTTTTTCTCATGATTTTTCTTCGGGTAAAATTAGATCCTTTAACACATCATCAGTATCCTCGCATCTGTAATATGTGCAAAAAGCTCCAAAAACAAGACAGGCTAAAAAAAAAGGGGGGGGGGGAAGGGTTTGATAATGCAAAAGTAATTCAAACTTTTTACAAGTTACCCAAAATTGCCCCGAAGAAGAATTCTCGACAGTCACTCATAGAACCTGAGTCATGTGGGTTGTATAATAGAATATCACACCATGTAACCTATCATCTAAATGGATTTCTGATATACCGCATATCTTGATATTCTACGTGTTCTTACCTTTTTCTATTACACTGACCCACACAATCACTTAAGACTTAGCTGTTTCTTAAAGTTTTCAATGTCCTGCAAAGTTCTAAGTTCTGAACCGTTGCAGGTCTCTGCTCGGACGACGACTTTCTGAAGATGCACATGGAGCTATTCGTGGAGCACTGCGGCTACGGCAAAGGGGGTAAGTCCTGCATATCGGTAGTCGTATTGAAGTCTTCCATTTCTTAAGCTTGTCTTTATCGACATTTTATCAATTACCTTTGTCAAGAATGTCATATTTTTGACAGCGTTGGTCTATCAGTCTGTCTGTTGGTTACCACTATAACTCGAGAACGGCTAGATAGACTTGTTTTATTTATGTCCATTTTCTTTATTTACTAAAGGTTCTTAGGGAAGCACTTGCAGACCATGCAAATCATATATGATGAATGTGAAACACGTCTATTAAGTACATGCACTTTAAAGACATAAACATTAGATTGAAGAGTAATTGCACATATTGTGGCATTGAAATTAGTTCTTTTCCCTCTTTTGATTCACTAACCTGATGAAACTGTTAACGGACGTGACAGTGACTGTTTGGCATTCTCCATGTTTTCAGGATTTCCCCCCATCTGTTTTAACCCTGCCGGATGGGAGAACCTCCTGTACAGCTTCAAGGAGGAGCAACTCGTGAAAGCATGTGGTAAGCGAACCGTATTGTTTTCTCCAATGATGTTTAAAACTTCAGATGATACTGCAGCCAATCTATCACATAAGGCCTTATATTTGACAAAACAGTTTCACATAAAGGCTTTCCTTTAAGTGACGAGTTATCTGCATGCAAATCATGAGCTACGTGCTGTAACCTTTAGCACACTGAAGTAGTCGTTTGGCGCCCCATTCTATATTGGTTACAGAGTTAGGCAGCAAGGAGAAGGTTAAGTGGTCAATGTTCTGGATAATAGTTGTGAACGAGTCTGTTGAAACAATTGTTGTTATCTCCATGAAAAAAGGCTTTTTCATGGATATACTGATTTGCTTGCGTTTGGTGTCTGTGTGTATGTTTGTGTCACCGGTCGCTTAAAGTCACCATAACTGTAAAACCTGTACATGGATTGAAATGATTTTTGGTATGTGGGTGGGTGTTAGGTGGAGGAAGGTCAAGGTCGATTTTGGGCCTCCTAGCATGTGTGACTGGAACTGCAATGGCGTATTTGTTAAAATCTTAAATGTAGAAGAACTGAAGAGTGGATGGACAGATCGTCATGTTCTTTGGTACACAGGTAGGTTAGACCAAGTTGTACACACTCAAGTGCAAACTATGCAGATGAGACCGAATTTGCATAAGTAAGGAGGTAAATCGTTTGCATGGGTGTCGTCGTATGCTTAAAGTCAGCATAACTGTAGAACGTGTAGATGGATTGTAATGATATTTGGTATGTGGGTATGCGCTGGGAGGAGAATGGTCAATGTCGATTTTGGGCCCCCTGGTTTGTGTCCCTGATACTGCAATGGCCTATTTGTAAAAATGTTCTAAAGGGGTTTAACTGAAGAGAGGAACAACAGATTTTCATGTTATTTGGTACGCTGGTAGGTTGGATGGAGATGTACACACTGAAGTTCAAATCATGCGAAGTTATTGTGTTTGTGTGTGTGTGCGCGTGTGTGTATGTTTGTGTCACCGTGTTTGTATGTATGTGTCACCGGAAGCTTAAAATCAGCATAACTGAAGAACGTGTGGATGGATTGAAATGATATTTGGTATGTGGGTAGGTGCTGGGAGGAGAAAGGTCAAGGTCGATTTTGGGCCTCCTGGTATGTGTCACTGGAACTGCAAAGCGTGTTTGTAAATATTTTCAAAGGAGAATAACTGAAGAAAGGAGCGACAGATTTTAATGTTATTTACTATGCAGGTAGCTTAAGCAGAGATGTATACAATGAACTGCAAATTATGCAAATTGGACTTAATTTGCATAAGTAATGAGGAAAATCTATATCTGCAGTGTTGTCATGTGGCACCCCACCTGTCAGTAGCTATTTATAGCGAAAGTACACATAGCGAAAGTAGGTCAGACTTCTCCCCTTGCAGTGTGGGTCATACCATTGAGCGATATAGAATGGGGGGAACTGGTTTAATAGAAAAACAACGTTTCATGGAGATTTTGGGTCCTAAGACTCTTGTTTCCTTTTATTTCGAATGGAAGATGCTAGAATCATTTGCTCTACTCTTATCTTAACCTGGATTTATCTCTTACATTCACTGACATAATTGTAATCTTTTGTATCTTTATATCATGTTTTCTTTCCTATGTACGATCACAGACCTGTGTGACAACGGGATGTTCAAGAAAGTTCATCCTGAGATCTTCGGGGAACATTGTGAACTCGACGGTGTGCTCTTTTGAATTTTGAAAGCATGATATTATCTTCAGCAGGAACATAGAGCCATACAAAGCTGCAGTCTGCAGTTGGATTGCAACTACGTATATTTTACTGTATATGAAGATGTTTGGCGCGAGTGATGGTTTGACAATTAAATAGTATGCCAGATGCTGATGACGATGATGATCAGGAATTTATATTTCGATATGACATCAAGGATCCCAAATTCATATTGACATGGACCATTGCAAGTGGACCAAAAATACTCAGTACTTTAACATTAAACATTACATAACAACAATAGTCAGTACTAAAACATTACTTACCAACATAGCCAACACTTAACTTAAACATTACTACCAACAATATTCAGTACTTAAACATTACATGCCAACATTAGTCATCATAGTACTTTAACGTTGCTACATTGGTATATCCCTGTGCAGGAGAGGAAAAGGAAGACGGGGAGGATAAGAAAGAAGACACCAGGGGAGTAGCGGAGGAGGAGGGAGGGGAGGATGAGAAAGAAGACACCAGGGGAGTAGCGGAGGAGGAGGGAGGGGAGGATGAGAAAGAAGACACCAGGGGAACAGCGGAGGAGGAGGGAGGGGAGGATGAGAAAGAAAACACCAGGGGAGTAGCTGAGGAGGAGGAAGGAGAAGATGAAAAAGAAGACACCAGGGGAGCAGCTGAAGAGGAAGGAGGGGAGGATGAGAAAGAGGAAGAGTCTCGTGAAGTCGGCGGTAAGATGCATTCCGGATATTACATTGGTTTTAGTTGTGTTCAAAATAAGAAATCGAATGCTCTAATTTAGTTCTACTGTTCCATTTCTTAAGAGACAGCAATGCCCCCCTGAAAATTCTCCAAAACTCCGTTTTTACGTTGATTTTATTGAAATGAATAATATCAGCACATAAACTGTGTAACAGAGGATCCATGAAGTTTAAATATCTATGTAGAACATTTCATGATCCGAAATACATCCAGAAACTAAATAGATTCTCTTATAAGTGTCAGATAGCATCCACTATCTTTCCCCAGTCTCAGTCACCGATGAAAGATAGTGGAATCCACAATCTTTCATCAGAAACATCTGACCCTTAAGAGAAGTTAATCCAGTTGCGAGATTTATTTTATACCAAATAATGTCTATAACAGTAGACCAAGTTCATGTTGTTGAAACCCAATGTATCTATCAAATGATACTGACAATATAACTCTGTACAGAAAAAGAGGAGGAGGAGGAGTCGCGTGAAGTTAAGTCTGATCATGAGGAGGATACCCGAGGGAACAAACTGGGTATGTTGAACTTCCGATAATGGCTGATGTGCAACAGCTGTGTTCGTGTGCAGCATACATTATCATGTGTCACGTGGCCTGTGTGACCCATGCCACCCAGGTCACGTACATGTAACTACCATGATCAAAGCTGACGAAAGATGGCGGCCGATGCCTTCTAAAAGCTTATCATCGTCGTTTGCCTCTGTTTAAATCTCAATGTTCAATACATAACCAATTATTTCAATACAGCGTCTTGCTGTTTGTTTTAATCAATCATTAATTTGTATTATGTAACATGACTACTAGTTGTTATGTCTACTAAGATAAAATTGTAATCTAAGATACATTTTATGAGCAGGACAATACAATAATTACCGTGGAATTCATTGGAAAGTGTTCACATGAAGTAGTAGATACCGTATAGTATTGTGGGTCAATTGTGACCTAGTCGATATATTGAAGAGAATATTATCTGTGTCACTGAACGACTCGTATCTTCAATCATTTCAGACTTGATTGACAAGGGCAGGGGCAAGGCCGATGATGACCTGGTCCTGGCGGTGGAGCAGTTCGTGCGGGACACGGCTAAGAACATGGAGGCTCTGGCCGACAGCCTGGACCGCGTTGACAAGAAGCAGAAAGTAGAGGAGTGGAGACCGTAAAGGATGCTTAGTTTGAAAGATAATCTACGTTGGTAGGAATTCATTATGAAGCAGGTCTGATCTGTAATTTTCAAACATATGATAAGTATGAGGCTTTTGTTTACTGGTCAACACCATTGTCCATTCATTGACGAAGACTGGAGCTTGAAATCGAACATTTGGTTATTAAGTCCTAGCCGCGGCGACTATTGCAGGTATATTGCTTGCTTACAGTGTACATTAGCCCGACGTTGTACAGGCTACTGTATAAGACTGCAAGTAAGAGTTGTACGGACTAATGTATAAGACTGCAAGCAAAAGATAGCCTTGCAACAGTCGCCTCGGCTAGGTAAGTCCCATCTTTCATGTGTAATGGAAATTACAATTTAACCTGCTTCAGAAGAAAGGTAGCTGATTTCGTAAAGACTAAGAATAAGAGCAGACTGTTGACAACGGTGCAATTGTAAGAAAAGAAAAATGCGATAGCAGCACATATTGAGTTAGGATATTGTTACATGCTTTATAATAATCTGTTGCAGACCGAGCTTGGGGCAGAGCCTAAAGTCTTAAATAAAGAGAACATACATGTAGTTAGCTGTAACTGCGCAAGTCGATGATAAGTGGCTCAGGACAATTAGTATAGTTATGTTAAAGAATGATGATTGGTAGCTTCCATAACGGTTAACGGTGTTAGTGTCGGTGGCAAAGTTTTATCATTTGCCAATTTACATGATTGTTTATCGTGTTAGGAATATCATTTAGAGCATGCATTTTACACGGTGATATGGGGTTTAATGAAAACTTTACAACCTTGAAAGTTTTGTAGTTAACGATATAGCCAATCGGAGTTTTACATCTATGCAGATCCAAATGATTACGGTTTGTCGATTGTGATCCAATTTAGTAGAACTGATTGGAAAATAAAATACGGTCATGTTCATTGCATTTCTGCAACGTTCAGTTTGTCCCCGTCATGGCAAAATTATAATCGGTGCAATGGCGTTCGGGGTAGAATGCTTGCCTTGTACTGGGGGGTTCAAACCCCATTCGGTTCCCAGCAAAGACAAAAAGATACTGATTTCCCTTCTCCCTCTCCCCCTCCCCTCTCTCTCTAACCCTCCTCCTCTCTCTCTCTCTCTCTCTCCCTCTCTCTCTAATCCCCCCTCTTTCTTTAGATAGTAGACGGAAACTGGACAGGAACGTTCATAGGATTTCTGAGCAGGAAGGTCTCAGGCTAAATTCTGAAGATACTCAGTCTAAACTTTCACTTCAAACTCTACCTTATCTGGTACATAACGTTAACCTTCCAGCACACCTGACTGCTTCTGGTGTAAACAGCGGGTTAATGGCCTAGAATTAATCGTCTCGTCATTTCAGATTACAATAAAGATTTTACAAACGTGTGACCCAATCGCCAACCTCTGTTCGACCCTATGTTAAACACAGGTTAATAGATTATATGTTTATTTAGATAAGAGTTTTAAAAATATGATTATAGTCACAAACCCGCTATAGAAAAAAGGCTATACCATGGGTATGTTGTAATATCTATTTACAACGCTGCCCGTGTTGGAAAACGTGCGTTTGTGGCAAGTTCCCTACTAGCGAGACCTCCCTGAACTGCAACCCAACCGGATCTACAATACCGTAAATGTTGAAATTTAGCGGTGATTTACGGATTTTTGCTTTTGCCTCTTCACGGCGAACTTCAATCCGCCACGAGAATGCTTGTTCTGTCGTCTGCCCCACAAACTGAAGAAAAATGCACAAAAAACTCCATTTTCTCCATGCCACGAAGTTAAATCCGCACGAAGGTAAAGTCATGTACGGTAATCTTTTGGCAACTCAATTTTAAACGCTTCTGCTTGATTAGTTGTTCACGTGAAGGCCGCGTGAACACCCCTGGTTCCTGCGGAGTTACAACAACTTTACCTATTTGCTGGCACGAAAGGTCTCACCGCGTCAGTGAACAGGGCTGTTTTCCAAACTCTAGAAACGCCTGAAGCGTAGATTTTATCTTATCTCGGTGTCGTATCTATCCCAGGGACCTAGCTTTTGCCCACACAACGCAAGGACAAGAGCGAGGCAAGCTGCTACAAGCGCGGCGTCTTTCTTCTCTTGATAATTTTCTTGGCGCGAAATCTTCCTTAATGTGTGTCAGGGTTGGCCCGAAGATGAGAGCCGTGCTGTTGTTTGTGACCCTGGCGCTCGGCGTGTCCCGTGTACAGGCCCGGCCGAAGCGATCGGGTAGGTATGATTGATTTGCACACAACCTTGCCTCGATCATTAGTCTATCATTTAGGAGATATCACTTACTCTTTCATTATTACCTTATCTATTTACAGACACTCATTATGAATTTAAACTCATGGGGACATTTTGAGCGAAATTATCGCGTTTTGTGGCTTGTTGTGTCCTTATCATGTCATGACAGTTAGTTTTACCCAAGACATCTTAGAATGTACTGGTATGTTGTGACATACGTTGATTCATTATTCGCTACTGTAACAAATACTAATCAAGGTATTTTCTTACATAATGGCGCAAGACTGTTACAAGGCCTCGTGGCCTGTGGTGCACCAACGCATGGCGGGGCTACAGTTGAGGCATTGTTTTATGTAAATAGTATTTCACACTGTTCAAGGTCTCGTTGTACGGATTTTAGCCGAGTTCTTAATTCTCTGACTTTGGCACAACTTTCGGTTAGAGCCATTGAGTTCGAATCTGTAGGGCTAGCAAGAAGATGTGAAACTCTGACAGGTTCATTTTCGGGGAGTTGCCTATCGAAACAAGTGTGTAGAAACTGTTTTAATGGAAACCTGTCATGCTCTTGGGAGATCTGTTGACGACTCTCGTGTACTTTTTTTCATTCAACTGTAATTAATAAGAGTTCTGATGCAACTGTCGCTATCATACGCAAGATAGCACTTGCTCAAGCAAACGGATAAATTTGCAAACGGCCAGACGTTAGTGACTGAGCAAGTATCTGGAGCTCAACAGAAATTCAACCCAAACTCTGAATTGATGAGGACAGTTCAATTCAGTGGTTTCGTTAAATACCCGTAGTAGTTACTGTTGTAGTCCACTGTTTTCTGCTAGCACTCAAGATTCTGGTTCAGTCACTGAAGAAAGACAGTTGATGCTGTCTGAAACGTCTTACCGTTTACAAATCTATCCAGTTGCATCAGTAACTGTGACTAAATATGTTTTGTATCTTACCACCTGGATGTCTAACCTTCATGGACGTAACTCTAACTATCACTCGAAGTCATTGAAAACATCATTGGAAACTCGATTTACGAACGCATTTTCGTGAACATTGTTCATAGGTATTTTTCTTTAATCTTTTTCAATGTGGCCTGCTACATCAATAAGCAACTTAGGTCTCAAATTTTCCCCACGTGGACAAGTCGACTGATTTCTGACATGGCGAGGGATCCAGATGGATCAGAGGTCAGCATAGCTTAGCTGCCACCCGGGTGAATCACAGAGGAAAGTCATTCACCTGCGATGACTCGCTTACAGGCGTGTTCGCGCAGTGGGTTTAGGGTAAAACAGGAAATCGCAGTTAATGCTGGCACGTACATAGCAGGATATATGTGCAACGACTCACTCACTCACTCACTCACTCACTCATCCACTCACTCACTCACTCACTCACTCACTCACTCACTCACTCACTCACTCACTCACTTACTCACTCACTCACTCACTCATCCACTCACTCACTCACTCACTCACTCACTTACTCACTCACTCACTCAATCACTCACTCACTTACTCACTCACTCACTCACTCACTCACTCACTCACTCACTCACTCACTCACTCACTTATCCTCGCATGCTCCAGGGAGCGTAGCGCCTCGCCAATTGTCTGCAACGGCACATGCAGTTAAAGACTGGGGAGTTAGAATTTGTCTCATTGACGTTTATTGATAGACATTAAACTATGAGCTACTTGGCGGTTTTTTCCTTAAAGTCTCTAGACACTGAATTACAACTCTGGGCATAAGCCGCATAACCTTTCCATTCGTTACTAAATGAAGTGTGTACGTGTGTAGCTCACATGATAGCTTTAAAAGCGTTAAAGTGGGGTCGTTTGGCGTAACGGCAGGGTGTTTCATGATCATATTTTATCATCATCACGTGTACTCCGCCGGAGGTGCCGGATGTCAATTGGACCATTCTTTTCACGGTATATTTGAGATATTTCTCTGTGAATTTCTAATAAAAGAATACATAAGAAAGCAAGATGTCCAACTATTGAAATGTTCGGGTTTTTTCCCTAGCATGCAAGGCTATCCTTGCCGAGGTGAATGGTGGTCGCTGGAAGGACATGCCGCAAGACATCATCACGGAGTGCCGTAAGTATTATACTGCATGTCCCCAGTTTAACCCTCAAACCACCGTAGCTTTTGTACGACTAATCTTACCGTATGGGGTCAAAACTGACCCCACAATGTTTTCTACAAATGCAGCTTTATTGGTGACTATTTTTGTGGTCGGTATATATGTTTAGTTGAGTAATCTATAAGGGACAGTTTGACATGATTAGGTGTGAATGACTTCTGCTTATTATCATAATTTATGCAAAAATAGGGAACATCGTCTTTTGCAACTAACGCTATTCACACAAGCGGGCTCTTTTGAGGCCTGCGCCAACACTTGATGTCATATAGCATCTGAATGTCTTACGTTAGAACAACCAAACTTGGTCACCTTTTCTAAAATTTCGTTGGCAACAATTTGAATTTAATCAATCAATTAACTAATCAATGTTTTCATGTTGCTATGGCAACCGGTTTCTGAGAGCCATATTTGGAAAATGTCACCAATTTTGGATTTTACAATGTAATTCTAGGGCTTTCTTTGTAAACTGCACTTATTTTCTTATATCAATACCAACCAATGTAATTCACTATCACTTTTATGATTTACTATTCATAGTTTATGCATATTTGATTACGTCATCGGTCAAAATCAAAGATGGCGGACGATATAATTAGATTAGCTATAACCGGCTATTTCAATCTCAAATCTCATCATTACCATGTTTATTCAAACAGAAACAATCTTATATAAACGTTTTGGTCCATTTTTATTGTGTTATTAGGTTATATGATGAAAACATGCATTTAAAATAATTCAAAATGGCGGAACCAAGATGGCGGATTTCGCTAGTGTAACCCGATATGAATATAGGTTTTATGACGTCATTTTGACGTCGTTCCTGTTGCCATCTACAAATAACGTCTTTGGATACATCATGATTTATCATACAGAATTTCTATTTAAGTTTTATCGTGTACCTTTGAGTTATATGGAAATACCCAATTTGTTTGTTTTCGTCAATAAAATCACATAAATGACGTCATAATACGTCGCAACGTCAGTAATCTTTACGTTCATTAAGAAAAAATGTTTTTTTCACGTTTCTACAAAATTAAAATTTGCAACTATGATCATAATAATCCTTATCATACATGTTACTAGATGACAAGTATCAAACAATAGGGAATATGAGTGCAGAATTTGCTGGGGTCAGTTTTGACCCCACTGGACCATGCGTAAACTTTCTAGGATAACTTAATCAACAATGAGCCAATCTCGGTAAAAACATGTGAGAAGTTATAAGACATGTATACAAACAAACTCATAAAAGGAATTTTGTTTTCGACTCGAAATGTCAAAATGACACATGTTTATATACGCCTGGGGTCAGTTTTGACCCCATACGGTGGTTTGAGGGTTAAAGGAAGGGTACCATATATACCTGTACTCTCTTTTACCCAATGCATGAGACTTCTAGTGCAGCGTCTTTTTTTCATACTGCTTGTTCCTTTTTCGCGATAGCGTCGGAAACGTTTCTTCCTTCAACCAAACAATTCTCTTTACTATACTTACTGCGTAATTATAGCTGTTCAATGATCTAAGAAATGACTTTGGTCTCACGGAAAACAGTTGAGAAGACGTTGACACACACCATTTCTAGGCTAAGCTATTCAAGATTCTAGTTTCCAAGCAGATATGAGTAGCTTCGGTAATTCTAGATGCCCCCAGATTTCACAAACATATGCTCGAAGGTATAACAAAATCTGCATACTAAGTAGGTTGTAAGATGTCAGGCTCTACAAGCAGATGGGGAGAAATCGTAATATTTCATGTCCTCTTTATCTGTGAATGTATAATAGATAGATAAATAAGGAAACCGTAATGTTTCTGAACGAAGCGTTTTTCTTTATACATCTTTCCTTTTATTCTTCGTTTCAACATCTTCTCGACGATTTACATATACTCTCTAAATAGAATTTGGTGGAGAAGATTGTTACTTTTTTTATCATATGCCCCGTTTTCTGTCGTGATATCATAAAAAGGCCACAGTCTTCTCCACCAATCTCTGCTCGTGGAGTAGATTTGAGATACCTAATAATATACAACTCCCTCCATTTCTAGGCCTGGCTCTTCAGAGCACCAGGCACCACGGCCCCGTTGGAGACGAGGGGGCAATGGAGTATGCAAATGAGCTTCGTCTCGATGCAGGCGAGCCTCGTCCCGAGGACGAGGATTACGTGAAGACCACCCGGAGGTTTATCCGCACCCTGATCAAGGCCCTGTCCGGCCTGTCAATCAACCTGAAGCACATGAAGGCCACCCAGCGGCAGGCTGACCATGGCAAGACTTGGAAGCCTTAAAACATAGGATATTGGAATTCTCTTTTACACAACCAGTGACTTCTTACCTGCTGACGTTTCAGTGTCCGTCAGACACCTTTTTCAGAGCTTCTGACTCGAGTACTGCTTCTCGCTAGCCTGGGATCCATCCTATTTAGCTTCCGGCCGCTACCGATGGATTCCAGGCTAGCTTCTCGCCCCCATAAGTAGCCGAAGTAGGTGGCGAAACGTCCGAGCAGGTAAGAAGTCACTGGTTGCGTAAAAAGAAAAGAAAACTCCAATATCCTATGTTCTACCAACCTGATGAAATTAATTTCGGAAGCCTTAAAACAGTAAGGCCACAGCAAGTTAGTCTTTCGGATGACACCTTTTGCCGACCCGAAATCTAATGATAATGGAAAATGGTAAATCCGGGTGGGAAATAAAACAAATCTTCTGCTACACTAAAGGCCACCACAAATACGAGTACAAGTACATTCAGGGTTTCTATCCTACAAATGTTCCTGCTTTCGGTATTTTCTTGTCAATAGCCATGTTGACCATCGCCAAAGGGAAACGCAATTTCTTAAATGTGTTTTCTTTTTTTTTTTTTTAGTTTTCTGTTAGACTACAGCAAGTAAATCGTACGGATGACATCCTCTGCCGACCCGAAATCTAATGATAGATCTAAGTGGAAAAAGTCAAGCAAAAATCATTGCACCTTTTATGACATCACTAAAATTGATTTGCTGTGGCCTAAAGTCCCTTTCACGTACATCATCATTATCAATACTATCCACATACCGTCATTGTTTTTGGCGACGCTCCCCTGCAGCGAGCCTGATAGTACAGTGTCATTGTCGTTGGATCTTCGCTTCAGTCGGATTAAGGCAGAACCTTATGAAGTTTTATAGAGAGGTGGATTCTAAAATTGTTCGGTAGCTTTCACGTATGTGTGAATGCTAATATTCTAGGCTCGTTCCAGTCGAGACCTTTTAACCTGACGTATGTGAAAGGGGCTTTAAAAAAACAATGTGGAGCCATGCATCTATTTCAGAGATTTATCATTCACAAATATTTTAGCACAATCCTACAGTTAGAATCAAGGAAGTTAAACACTTATCAACTTTAGGCTTTTTGCTACTGATAATGAAAAAGCAGTATTATGGGTAGCAGTATATCAATCATTAGGGCTTGTCTTTTTTACTGACTGCACAAAATCTCAAATGCAATCGTCTCTACTAAACAATCATGATAAATTAAGGTCACTTACAGATTTAACAATGCAATGCAAAGTCTTAAGGTGGTAAACAGAAGTATATTTTATGTATAAGGAATAATGGGTTCTATTTTGAGGCTGGTTTCCTCTGACTGACAATGCAAGTTCACTGTCACCTTAAAGCACTTTAATAATAGATTAATGATTAATAAACGGAACGATTAAAGCTTAAAGAAAATGTAGTGTGGTATTTTTTTTTGGGCTCTTAAGTCTCTTTGTCATATCCTTTCTCACCCTCACCTCCTCCCTCGTGACCTCGAAGAAAAGCGGCCTGCAGGTCGATATGAGCTTCTCATGAATAAACAAATGTTCAAACATACAAACACTGTTAGTGTTTACACAAAACTAAAGTTTGGAACTCTAAGGACGTTTGAAATAGCTGTGTAGTTATGCAATGTTGTACTGTACAAAACATGTTTTAAAATAGATCTATCGTTGTGAAAACTCGTGCTCTGTCATGCCTACAGGAAAGTCAAGAAACACTCATTAACTCTTTCAGTCTTTGGAAGCCGATCATGTTTGTGGCATCGTGTTGCGTAATGGTTAGAACGAAACAAACAAACGAACCCCTGACATGCCCTGATGTTGTGTCCTTGGGAAAGGTACCTTACACGAATTTCCTCACTTCACTCAGCTGAAAAAATCAAACATCGTGTTGCGTAAAGGTTAGAACGAAAAAAAAAACGAACCCCTGACATGATCTGATTTTGTGTCCTTGGGAAAGGTACCTCACACGAATTTCCTCACTTCACTCAGCTGAAAAATGAATACCTAGCTTTTGTACTCAATCATTTTGGCTTGGGACGCCCCTCGGATGCATGATACGTGCATTAAAGAGGTCCCGTGTTTCTTGAGAGCCACACCTCTAGCACGTTAAAGAACCCAGCACACTTATCGATAAGGGCAGGGATCCCAGTAGTTGTCCAACCCTACAACGCCCTCCTCATTGCTGTGCGACAGCGTCCTGCTAGCCTGCAGGCTTCCCCACGGCGATCTTTTAACTTATGGCGGGGCCCGGTTCTTTGGCTGAGGGGGGGGGGGGGATCTGCTTGGGGACCGTATCTGCTTGAGGCTCCGTATCTGCTTGGGATCCTGTAACTGCTGTGTGGGAACAGCGGTTACAGGATCCCAAGCAGATACGGGGCCTCAAGCAGATACGGTCCCAAAGCAGATACGGCCCCCCAGTCAAAGAACATGGCGGATAAGTTGAAAAATCGCCGTGGGGACCCTGCAATGGAGGCCAGCGTTCTGCCAGGTAATAACTGACAGCCATCGGTTTGACCGCCCTGTTGCTAAGCTGAGGATTAGGACTAATGCTTAGAAAAATAGGTACTTTCCCACGCAACCTTCAGCGAGAATCCATTTTCTGAAGGAGGCATTCTTTGTGTTCTCTGCGTTAGAAGAAGACTAGATGGTATAGATGGGAAAGAATGGAATAAAGGGAAATTAAGTAACAACAACAGAATGGACACCAAGAGACTGGAAGAGACCAAGAGGGCGCCCCTAAATAAGATGGAGTGACAATCTAACTAAACACCTGGGACCTACATGGCCAAGAACCGCTCGACAGAGGGAAACTTGGAGTCTGACAAGGGAGGGGTTCCTCCAAAGGAGTGATGATACCCTGGAATGATGAAGTAACGTAATTCCGAAGGACGGCTTTTGCAGACCCTTCTTACAGTGAAGAAAGACGCCTAGCGGTATGCCCTAGTACAACACGCAGGGAGCGTTACCTGTAGTTCAGATCAAGACACCGGCTTAAAGGCTGTGTGTCTTCACGCTCCGACAGATCCGGACAATAACAAGTGATTGTGTGACTCTCTTGACTTTAGGTCCTCGCTTTAGTCGGTTACATTTCATCAAGATACATTAATGTCAGGGTCAACTCATTGGCAAAATGTTCTGGTTTTAGCTTTAATGGGTCAACATTTCACCAGATGTTCAGATTTGTTGTTGTTCTTTCGGTCCTAAACCCCCCTCCCCTGGGACGAGGTGCCTCCATTGAAAACCCGCTCAACAGGTAACCAACATTCTCTTGTACAGTATATTTAAATCGCGGTTCAGCTCTTTGCAATTCTTGCACAATCTGGAAGGTGGTGCTTTGATGTGTCGACTTGTTGTTTTGTAACTTTTCAAATCTGGCAGTTACAATGCTTACAACACTCATTTGAATAATCGTCACATACGTAAGCAGATGTGCCCATATATGGCTTGTTACGCTTTAGACATCGGTCATGAAGGTCAGAGAACGTCATAAGAGCAACGAAAGCAGAAAAACTGGTTTAGAGGGACAGCAGAGCCGAAGATGAGTAAAGTTGTTCCGACACAGGAGAAATTGTAAGAGGACTTGGACGGTAAAGAACAGAAACAACCGATATGGCCGCTCGCTGGATGTGGGTCTGTCTGGTGACCTTGACGTTTATTGAACTTGGTTCTTCAGGTAGGCTCTGCTAAGTTAGTGAGTGGATATTCAAAGACTGACTTACATGCTGTTTGCCACGTAGGAAAACAATTTTCCGAATCATTAACGTTTTGTGTTAAATGAATAGCCACAAAGTGCCTGGACGAAACTACGATGGGATAGGTACACTTACACAGTTGTTCACATTGAGTTGTCTCGCTGCACAGTTGTTAATGGTTGCAATTTTCATGCAGGATCGTGGTAAGCGAATGCTTGCCTCTACTCATTTCTCGAAAAATACAAGACAGTACAAAACGTTGGTGTTCTGATCGGTAAACTATAAACAGACTAGGAAGAAGAAGACTCTTTCTCACAATGAAAGTAGTAACGACGTCATTCTGTTTAACTAATTTTGTTACAGATCCGAGGTTCACCTTCGTACAAGACAGGCTATCAAAGAAAGAACAAGAAGCCGTCTTCGATCTGTTTAAGAAACATTGGAGTGAGTTGCCTTTAATTCATAGATTCATAGATTCAAGGGAGTGAATAGTATGAATAAGGACGAAAAAATGCGGGATCAGAGGGCATTGTTAACAGGGACCTACTGTAATTCTTGATTTGTTGACTGTAATTTAATTTTAGTCAACAGCTAAAATTTCATCATCGCTAATATTTGATCACTAATATTTAAGCCAGTAATGTTTGTTCCCACCGTTAAAATTAAGTGCCGTGACCTACTCCATTTCCCCCAAACCGCTATATTTTCCTGCCGCTATATTAAAGTGATTTACAGTATATCTATTAAGGTTCGATTTTTTATACTGTGCTATGATATTGTAAAGCATTGTAAAAATTCCTTATATTCATCTTTGAGTTAAGAACATATGAGACTCTGTGCTGCAAAAATATCAACCATTGAGAACTACTGACATAATAAAAGTGAAAGGCTTAATGTGACACATCTTACAGGACCTGGTGTGTCGGACGCTGCGTTTGAGGAGTATCTGACAAGAATTGTCTACTCCCCGACCATTCTGAAGGAAAGTAGGTATTGTGAGAGGGTTATAATGCTTTTCCTCAACTCCAAGCAGCAGCCTCAGTAGGTTAAACGCTACATCTGCATATAGGGAATTTCAAAAATTGCAGTAGCAGGAGTAATCGCAGTAGTGGTAGTAGTAGCAGTAGCAGCACTTATATACTAGTAAAAGTAGAGGTAACGTTAGAGGTAACGTTAGTAGTAGTAGGACGAGGAGGAAGAGTAGTGATAGCACTATAGTAGTAGCAGTAGTAGCACTGATAGTAGTAGTAGAAGTAGACGTAACGCTAGAGGTAGAAGTAGGACAAGGAAGAAGAGGAGGAGTAGTGATAGTAGTATTAGTAGAAGTGGTAGTAGAAATATAAATTGTTAAACAAATCAATACCTGTTGTTTAATGTTAAAGCTTATAAGGGAAGACGTTATTGTAATAGGTCACCGAATTTAGAAAACACCACTATACTACCAGCCTCTAAGTCATTCTACAGTAACAGCTTTTTTCCACGAACTGCAAAACTCTAGAATTCTCTCCCAGCCCACTGCTTTCCCCCAAAATACAACCTACAAACCTTCAAAACAAACACACCGCTGTCTCTCACCTATGCCACATTAGTTCAATTAGTTCAATGCCGAGAAGAGGCCTCTTACGGCCTTGCATTGAGCGAGATCGTTAAAAAAAAAATGTTGAAACGAATCAGTGCACAGATACCTTAGACGACCTTAGATTGCAATACCGACAACAAAAACCGGATAACTTTGGGGTAAAACTAATGATAAACCACTTAATCTATTTATCTTATTTTCCTACAGACCTTCCCGCACGCATCGTGGAACTTCTCCGCGCCCTGGACAACATGGAGAGGCTGGAGCTGGTGCGGGAAGTCCGCGAGCTGATGGACTTCAGGGAAGAACAAAACCCGAATATAGGGCGTGGGTTAAAGGAACAGGGCGAAAAAGGGGAAGATAACGTAAATACAAAGAAGACAAAGAAGGGAGATACTGATAAGAAAGAGATGCACATTAAAGGGCCAGGGCTAAAGGAAGAGGACGAAAAGATTAAGAACGAGCAGAAACTAGTGGCTGCTCTTAAGGCGAAGAAGAAGGAAAAGAAGGAGAAGAAGAAGCAAGAGGGATAGTGCAAATAATGGAATTATGTCAAAAATGAAATTTCTATTATTTCATGACAGCATCTTTTGCAAAGCAGAGTAAGCGTTAACTCTTTTGATGTTAAATGCGACAAGCACATTTTCGAGAAGAGGGCCTAGGTACATGACTTTCTGTAAGCAGCTCCAAGCAGGTTATACTCTGTGAGGCTTAAATATGTACAAACTAAACATCAGAAGATAAAAAGAGAGTAGTCCACTCCAGGTCATTTATCATCTTCGTCTGTGTTAGCGATTGCGTACGTTTATTCTAGTAGACATCTGATATCAGCACCAATACCCTCCATTGCTTTGTAATTATTACACGTTCGTTTTGTCTGGTAAATCTGTAGAAAATGTGAAGATAATTTTCAAAATAGTACATAAGTGCCTATTCTAAGACTGTTCAGAAAGCATGTGGTTTCTGTCACTACTCTAACGCTACTATCCACCGTTGCGTGCTTGCTTGCTTTCTCCTTCAAAATTGTCAGTAGTGCCTTTGAATGAAACGTAAAAATAAAAGCTAAACAACTAATATCAGTTATTTATTGCGTGTTGTACAGACCAAACTGTAAACTTTCGACATTTCAAATCGTTTGTTTTGATCCGCAGTCAAATGACCCATATCAATGTAAACAATTCTAACCTTTGACCCTTGGCACCCGCCCGGAACTCTTTACTTGTTTCACGTTGGACAATTGTGAACCTTAATTTCATATTAAACATTTTAATCTAAACTTCCTTGTATGAACAATCAACAATTAACGCAGCACAGAATGTCACGAAAAAAAAGTGTACAAGATGATATTAGTACGTTCTTTCTTATGCTACAAAGATTAGCCTCGTAGCGATGGGTTGGGCGTGTACGTTTTTACCCCCGGTGCTGCGGTCGGGCGCTTGCGACACAAGAGCGCTTTTTGTGGATAATATATAGCTGTCATTAAGCTATCGTTTTACCGGTCAGATTTGAAGGACAGTATGTAAGAACTGGAAACCATATGGGCTTGAAATAGGAAGCAAGACATCTTCTTAAAAAACTGTTTCTTTGTTGGATATGCAGCCATGGAAGGTGCGTATCTTTTTTATTTTTTTTTTACCATTGGTACAAGTGGTACAACCTAATTGGGGTATGGACCACAATAGACCAATTGTGACACAGCCGCCCCAAGGCCTATTTCAGCATCACCTGGATTCCACCATCTGCACTGACCATTCATAACAGACCAGCCTACAGAACCAGTCAGTTCGTTCTTCAGTATGGAAAAAGCGGAGGTGAAAAAGTTTTTCGCGTTGTTATACGGGGTGGCTATGCTTGTAGTCATTGCGCTGCTTGCTACTGGTTCTCTGTAGACAACTGTGCTAGCAAAGGTGGGTGTGTTTGGCGTACTTTGTTGCCAAATCTATTGCAAACTCTATCGATGATGCTTTGTGAGCTCGTGTTAGGTAAGAGCAATGTTGTCAAACCTGTTTAGTGTTTATCTCGTTTTGCGATATGTAAACGGTAAACACACTCCGTGAATAGTTTCATCAGGTTGGTAAGTCACTGAATAAAAAGACTCTTTGTACACATAACTAAGTGATGTATTCACCCGACGTTTATCTGTGCTGATCAGATCATTTGGATGTGTACATAGAGTCTTTCTATTCGGTATACACATTGTAGACCTATAGCACACTTTGCATGTTATCAAGCCTATTCATGCTTTCTACGGCTTGTGAACAATTTTATTTGAATTAAAAATGTACTGTTCTATCACAGGTGGGTCGTCTACAATGGAAGCCCTTGACATGGGTATCACGTGACCATCCAAGTGATTAGAAAAATACGACCACCGGTAAGGTGTCTCCCAGTTATTGATGAATTGTTGATATTGAGATTTTCGATTAGATACTGATCCCTCAATTCAATAGTACGCCCCTCCCCCACATACACACACATTCCGTTCTCTAATACTTGTTTGTGTACGTTTTCAGAGGGAAGAAGTCTTGTGCTCAATGAAGGTGGCGTCATATGACGAATTGGCAGCTTATTATACATGGCATCAACATTTCCGTCTCAAGAGACATCAACGCCGATTGGACAATCAATATAACTGAAGTTCCATTCCGAACTATGCTCAGTATTTAATCAAGTGATTTTGCTGCAACCAATCATAGACATACTTCTCATTGATATCATATTCTTCTTCAATCTTTGCCACTAATTCGCAATGTCTATACCAGGACACGTCATAATGCTAATACCATCACTAGAGTGTTATCATTTCGTTTTGCTATGAAAGCTAAACTCGGCACGAAACGTTCGGAAAATTTGAATTTGATTGGTCATTTCTCCGTTGTTACTTTATCAAATGTATAAGATTATGTATCATTAGAAAGCCTGATATTGCCGTTCATATTGATACCAAATTTGGCATGATCCTACATTCGCATGTTGAACTTCAGAGCTAAATATGCGAGAGCTTCACAAAACAAAATTGCCGAAATCCCCCTTCCAAAACACAGTGTATGACGTTGGCAGGGGAATTTCTGCACGTTTTTGGAAAACCCATCAAAGAATTCTGTTATGGTGCTTACTGCACAATATAGTGATCATAACAAATGTGGTAAATGTTTTTTTAGGAAAATATACAAGCTTTCCAACGAATATTACACAGTAAACTACCCATTAAAAACAACAAACCTATAATTAGGGAGAATTTTGGCACCTTTTTTGTAACTACCTTGCATAGGTAGCTCTGGTGCTTAACCCAGGAATGTACGATCATAACAAACGGGATATCATCATCAAGGTCACTGAATAAGCTTGATAATGACACATGATGCAATGCATTTTAAATCATTCACAGAGATATGATAGATTAAAATCAAGTTTCCGAAATTTTTGTGGCAAGTTTGGATCAGTAAGGTTGGAATGCTGATGTGCTCATGACAATAAAGCTGCTTGAAGATCATATTGTTGTTTCACTATATATCAATTCAATTTTATAATCAGACATGTAATAAATTTGGCTTGGGTGTTTAGGGTCTTAACTCCTATCTTAGCGATATATGAACTCAGAGCCGACCCAGTTCGATTACTTTCTGTGAGTCCTATATATTCATCTATCCATACCGTACTCAGACATTATATTAAATATTGCTACACAGATCTACAACAACATCGCTATGTTCGTTGCAGACACAGCTACTCTCCAAGCAGAGGAGGGGTTCCGGCTGTTTTTTTACATGTTTTTAGGCGTCTTTGTCGGGCTTTCTACTTTTTTGTGTGTGTCGCCAACCCACACTCACAAAGTAGAAATCCCGACAAAAACGCCTAAAAACATGTCAAAAACCAGCCAGAACCCCTCCTCTGCTTGGGGAGTAGACACAGCTAGCTTATTGCCCATGCATTTATATACTCGCCACATTCCAATGCAGTGAGACACATGGACGTGATGCCCGGGGCTGTATGCCATGGCATCGCCGGAGATGTATCAGCCCCGCTGTTTACATATTGCTTCAGATCGATGCAGGTTTTTGGCGACGCCTCAGGGGCGAGCCTAATAGTATACTTTACGCCCGATCTGCAAGAATTCCCAGAATTGTACAGGTATTTCAGGAATTCGTCCGCGCAAGCGTAGTTTCAACATCCGTGTATTCCCTGGGGAATTCGTTTGGAAGTTGTCTTTCCATGTCTCCCTGTGTTAAATTTGGAAGTAGCAGATATAGCAACCAGTTAAATCTGGCAATTTAATCATAGTATTTGTTTGTCATGGATTTGTCAAAAGGTATGTGTATGAAGGAAATGGATAGTCATGTCTTGATCTACTAGTATTTTAGCTGCATCTTTAGCCAGGGCTTGTTGCAATGATCTCAACTTTTTAAAAGAAGCTTCTTTTACAGGAGCGAATGTTACACTCCTTTATACTGATAAGATACAACTGGAAATATAACTATCAAACCTTTCTATTTTAAATAAGTTTTTGTTTTGTTTTAAATTAGATCGGCATGAACACAATAATCCTTTGAATTTTATTACATCTGATTTGAAATATTGAATGACTCAGTTGCAAGCAGCTCATGTGTCTTCAGGTTAGGGATTGTTTAAATCACCTACGCGTGAAAAGAAACAGACAACCACATTGTTTTTATCTCTTTTATTTAATGGACATGATAAGAGAACATGAAATAGCTAATAAAGCATTGTTATGGAAGATACATTTTACATATTGTACAGTGAAGTTGATATTTATACAAGTAGCAAATCGTTTACACGGTCATTGATGCCGCAGGAATTCTGGAACTATAGACTCAATGTCAAGTCTGACTAGATCGATCCCCACGAGTGTTGGTTAGGTGATACACAGCATTTGAAAGCTGCTGTTACTGCCGTCCAAGTTCAACTCTTTCTGATGACTGTTGTCTTTGCTGTCATGCAGAGCTGAAAGAAACAATGTAGAACGGGTTAGTAACACCTTGATACATGTTAACAGGCTCGACCACCTCCTTCCATAACAACCATATTCAACATGTAAACATATATGGATGTCTATCAGTTTTATCTAGATAAAATTTCTACGTTGCGTTGCGTTGTTTTCTACACTTGAAAGCATCTCCAATACAAAGGCTAGACACGTCCTTTATATTGGACATGTTAAAATTAATTTGTCTGCTAGAAGTTTCTCGTTATACGTGATCTTATCCACTTGCACAAATAAACAAAATTTCTGCAACTTCGAAAAATCAATGCACATCTACAATCCATGGGTTACTGAACTTTTGCCATATTGGGATATTTGTGTCGGCTGAGATATAAACAGGATATTTATGAATCTATAAGTTTGCAAGAAATATCTCAATGTCGAAAAAATCAAGACAGTCATCACCTCTATTTTAAATCGTATTAGAAGTTTGCACAAATTAAACGACAGGCGAAGAAACCATTTCTTGGCAGGTAAAATCTAACCCGGTAGAATTTAAACGAATTATAATCAGGTATATGGTGGACAAAGGGTGCTACCAAATCAGTTTTCCATTACGTAGTGTGCAAGATATTTAGAAGGCATGTCGTTTGTAACCACTGTGTTCGAAAATAGAATTAATGTAGACTGCTATTACTCCACGAAATAACGGGGTGATCAAACACAGAAACGGCAGTCTATGTGTACAGAAACATATGCGCCGTGCAAAAGGTTGAGACCTGAAATTTTACTGACCTTTAGACCGCTGTATTCGCTGTCGGTCTGTCCAGCTCTTTGTCGAAAAGGTGTGGGCCGTTTACTGGCCTTTTCCTCGGCTTCATACGGATGGAGGTCGATATTAAGTCCACGGATGCCGCAGGTGCCCGCCTTTTCTTCTCATCTTTGCTATCTTGAGATGTGCCGAGCCACTAGGCCTTCCCCTTTTTGTTCTTTGTGGCCTGGTTTTCAGAATCAAACCCAGAGTGACGATGGATTTTGAACAATGGATCAAACTTCACAATGGCCACATGGTATCCTAAAAGCTTGATTAATTGGTCAACCGCCGTCGGCTCTGCCCTGTTGCGTGCTGCTGGTCGGCGGTTGGTTGCGCCCTGCTGTGAGTTACGCCCCGCTGTCGGCGGTTGGTTGCGCCCTGCTGTGAGTTATGCCCCGCTGCCGGCGATTGGTTGCGCCCTGCTGGGAGTTACGCCCCGCTGTAGCCGATTGGTTGTGCCCTGCTGTGGGCGGTCTAGAAAGTCCCGCCCTAATACTAGTATCCCACCTGGATGCCAGATGGTAATACACACAAAGACCGAGAGAGTAGCACATGTTCCGCTTTCAAACAAAAGGTCTAACTGAGGGGATTTGTACTAAAAAATCATTGCAAGTCGCTGACATCTTGTCATGTCCTGGAGCTAGCCCAGTAGCTGGCCTGTTCAGGTCCTGAAAGAATTCTGGCATCCAGGCTATATAGGAATGCTTTCTTTTTGCATACCCCAACCGGTTTTTGTTGTGTTTCTAATGCCGTGTGTCTAGTAAGTGTGTGTCTGTGTTCTTCCACATACTAGTACATATTCTGGCAAACTTAACTCATGACATGCAAGAAGCTACGGATAAAGCACGTTGAAATTCTTAACCTTTCTCCGCAATCTCTCTGTTGATGTTGGTAAGCTAATATTATATACTAGACATCTCAAATCTGTGTACGCCATGGAGAATTATCTACTAAGCAAAGACTTAGACATAAAATCAGCTATATATTAACGCAGAGTAAGCGCACATACATTAGAAGTAGAAGGAGGTAGATACAGACGGTTACCTGTTAACGAGAGAATATGTGAACAATGCACAGGAAAAGCAGTGGAAGATGAAATGCACTTTATTTGCCATTGCCCACATTACAGCACCGAAAGAAACAAACTATCAAACCTAGTCAGCAAAATTGTTCTCAGCTTTCACTATCGCACAGACCTACAAAAAACTGCCTTTCTGTTAACACCGGCCAATGCATATATCTCCCCAAAACGTGGAAAATTTCATATTCCACTGCACACAAAAAATAAATCAAACCCAATAGCAACCGTTTAGATTAGAAGTAGCTCTACTTATTATCACCATCATCTCATTTCAATGTATTCTTGCAATTAGCCTCCAGGCATGAATTTGCAATAAAGTTATTATCATTATCATTATTACTATTATTATTATTATTATTAATCACGATTTATAATTTATCAGATTCACTATTCAGAATGTCTGATCGGTAAAACAACTTTGAAACAAACTGTGCGGCGTGTCAGCAGTTGACCCTGATCATAAACTCTTCTCTCCGAAAATTTCGCCAAATTCATCCCGCGTTATTTCTTCTGTGAACGTTTCTGCTTCTTTTATTGCGTTCTGTTGGTATGTGGTCTTACAAACAGGTAGCACACGGAGGATTTCAGGCCGCAACAGCCAAAAGATATTCTGGTGCGGAAACAGTAAAACTTCAGAAAAGTGTTATGGCATTCGTTTATAGCAGAGGCACAGAAAAGTTCTTTACTACAGAGCACTGTGCATGTTTTGATAGACAAGTTCTGTAACCAAGAACTTTTAAGAGGGCAATGTCATAATTTGGTTTCCGTAATGAGAGTCGGACTAAAAAACGCACGTGTGTGAATAGATAGCAAATGTAGAAAATATTTTAGTTACGGTCCTGGTAATGTGTGCCCTGATCATTGCCTTATACAGTGTGAGGATGAAAAGGGGGAAGCCATTATCGGAAAATACATAACGTGTATATGTAAATTAACTTGAATATTGGTCCCCAGAATGATTTGATAATATCAAACCTTACACCGTCGCCATGGCAATGCATTTTCATTGCCACGATTTTTTATTTATATTAAGGTACCATAAGTGCCAGTAACATACCACACGCTTGCCCCCTTCCCCACTCAAAAACAGAGCAGTGGTAGTGATCCAGATTGTAGCAGGGGACGTTACAATGCAACAAAAAAAGGAACAAAAGGTTAAAAACAACATATAAAGACAACTCAAACTCTACAACTGGATAAAAATTCGGAGATTTATTTCCGGACGTTTCGAGTGATATCCATCACTCTTTTTCAGCGTCACTAAAGTGAACTAGCAAAACTAACCAGTACTTATATACAATAACTAGAAAAACCGGTTTTTACAAAACAACAGAATGATGCCGACTGGGCCCTTTACTGGATGAAACACCTACATGTACCTATCCGTGTGCTCAAACATGAAGAGGAAGAAGGCATCCTATTTGTGAAAATCATTGTCGGAACTATAGTGATGATCCCGTTCAATGACAGGGTATACAGAGAGTGTTCCTTGTGTGATGACTCGGCGGGTTGGAGGTAACAGAAGCCTTCCGGCTGTCAGTGGTTGGATGTAGGTGGTGGACAGTTCCCGTGGTGGTCGAAACACGAAATTCTATTGATTCGTTGTTCTGTTGATGATGCATACAGTAGTTGATACATGAAGACTACTTCGGTCGGCGAAGCGCGTTGTAGAAAAAAGACTCGGTGGTTTTCCTAATCATTCTCACACTTGTGGATTTCTTCGGGAGCGAAGATGAGGAATGGGGTCGACGGCAGCCGCGGGCACTTTGCTGCCTAAGAGTGAACAAAAAAATCAGTCAGCAAAAGAGTATCTTTGCACTTACTCTAAATTGCTGTATTTCACAACTGGATTTTCTATAGCCTAACTAAAATATACGTTCCTAGTGGCCCTCAAGACTACAAAATAGCTCTCGGAGAGGGGGCCATATACTATGATATAGCCTCTCGCAGCGAGAGATTGTGTATGGCACAGGCTAGTCACCTTTTTTTACGGAAGGCAGCCTAAACTGTGATGTTTATTCTAGTTTGCTGGCATCTCAAGGACCATGCTGGTTCGCGTGCTCAGTCAAAAAAGTCACTCTCACAGACACAGAATGCGCTCGATATCATATACGCGTAACCATTCGTAAGAAACAGAAGATATCCTTACCATAAAGTCTTCTTGCCGTTGACTATAGAATTAGCAATCCTATACCGACGAGAATCAGCACCCCCAGAAGCTGAGCACACGGATTGGGATTCGTCGCGACGGAGCTGGTAGCTCTGCGCACTAACGCACGGACAGACTCACTTACGGTCATCTGGGCTGCCATGTTTATACAGTACGGTCATCTGGGCTGCCATGTTTATACACAAGGAGTGATCATGAATGAATGGGGCTAGGATAACAGGCGGCTTAAACCCATCGCAAGTATAGACCACGCCCACTTTTTGTCCAATCAGAAACGCTCTGATGAATTGGAACAACCAAAGCCTTCTCAGAAACAAGAAAGTGTGTGATCAACACCGCACTAAGAAGGGCCCACAAGACAAGATAAGGACATACCTGAAGGCAGTGACCTCACCGAGAAATCAGTTGTAAACCAAAAGGATTTTGTCACGAGTGCTAAGGCCACACGGATTCAGCTTCATCATGGATGACCCCACAACTAATGCAAGAGGGAAAAAAAAGTAATTTTCTCCAAAACCAGTATCGATGGCATGTCTATCCACAATTACGCCCCTGTCGTCTGGTTTCACCTACACTAATGCACGTTTATATGCGTCTGACTCTGACCGCATTTTGTAACCTGTGATCTACCTGTGACATCACATCATGACGAAATGCGCGCTGACAGGACTTTTTGTCAAATCAGACACGTTCTTATTGGTATTTAAAACCAAAGTACTATAAGAAATGACATGTAACATTCCAACGTTAAGACGACTATCGTTTTCTTTTAAACCCGTACCAAATAAATCATTCCCTTTCAAAATCAGATCAACAGCAACAACATCAGGCTTACCACAAAAATCTCTAATCTTTCTCCTACACGGCTGTCAATGCTGCGACGGACGTTACCACCCCCACACACTAAGACCAGCAATCCCCAAAGTAAGAGTAAATTGAGTGACTCTCTCGGGCTCAGTACCTTACTACGTCACGAGGTGAAAATTATTATGCCAGTTGTAATTATAAGCGGCGTTATGGCGGCGACGTAGTGTTGAATTTGTTTCTTATTTCAATTCACACATTTTAAGCTTAAGCTCATATCTTAAGCTTAAAGCTCACATGACAACATGTAAACTCCTTTGAACACGAAGTATGTTCAACACTGGAAAAGTCTTGTGAAAATCAGTTACTGTTTTTGCCAGAAAGGTCGTTCTGACTGTTAAGCTGCACTTTCAGGGAAAACCTACTGAAAATCATGCAAATGGCTTGTGTTTGGAGAGGTGCTAGCAAACCCTCTCTGTAATACCCCTGCTACTGAACAACCAGGAAGCCTACTGCATGCCGGCCTATGTGCCACTTGGCACTACAATGGTCCGAACGCACGACCCGAACAAGGCACAAAGAACTTAATCGTGTTGATATGGGAGAGCTTTGCTACCTTGGCTCCTATTAATCTATCACTGCGACAACAGTGCTTTATATCCAGGAAATCCTACTTTGTGAATACTACAAAAGATGCAGACCCTCCTTTGACGTTTTAGTCTCGTGTCAGCTCCACGTGAGTGCAGTTGTAACAGAACCGATCCCGGACCGATTCCAGGCGCGCATGTCCTGCTGATAGCGGTCGGCAGCGGTTCAGCTCATACAGGAGCCCACCATGAAGCTGTTTTGGGTAGCCACGTGTGTGCTCCTGGTCTGCTCTTTCGAAGTGAGCGCAGCGCGAAAAAGGAGTCGCGGTGAGTAGTATTATAGTAATCTCCAAGCAGATCTACACGGGGCGCGAAAATCGTAAATGCTAGCCAGAGAAGCTCCAGTCAGCGTAAATGCTAGCCAGAGAAGCTCCAGTCAGCCGGCTGGAGCTTCTCTGGCTGACTGGAGCTTCTCTGGCTAGCATTTACGATTTTCGCGCCCCGTGTAGATCTGCTTGGAGATAAGTATTACAGATTCACTGTGATGATGACAACATTGTTGCTGTACATCCTGTTGTAAAAGACGACGAAGACACAAGCAAGTTTTCAAAATCCTCTCACATTTGATGTAACTTCCGCTCTGTGTACGAAGGTTTGTTTGTCTGTCTGTTTGTAAGTTAGTTTGTTCGTTCGTTTGTTTGTTTGTTTGTTTGTTGGTTGGTTGGTTGGTTGGTTGGTTGGTTGGTTGGTTGGTTGGTTGGTTGGTTGGTTGGTTGGTTGGTTGGTTGGCTGAGTTGATGTGTGCCCGCAGTATGCCAGGAGAGTTACGTCGACATGAAGTGAGCGGGAAGATAACAAAGGCACTTTTCGAAAGCGGAGCCCGGCCAGGCTGTTACAAGTACGGAATATGAAATTCTACATAAAAAATATGCAAATATAATGTCTAGTACGACGCAATCAATTCCTTGTCAACTAACCACCGACTCTTTCAGATATGCGTCACGTGGAAAACGCCAACGCCGATGCGAAGGCTTTGCTTGATAAGCTTGGCGCATCCCTAAAACGTGAGCACTAACGGATTTTCTTGTTCTGATAAATCAATCGTAAACATGTACTTTTGTGTTCGCAGTAAAGCTAGAACATAGCCATCAAGTTATTTTAAAGGCAGCAACTGTTACGATGTACATGGTAGAATGAAAAGGGGAGGTCTCCTGATACTCAATAGACAATTATCAATAACTAGTATTTAATCAAAGCTATCAATAACTGGTCTTTTACCACAGAGTCGGGCCTTCTGAAGAGGGAAGACGAGAAGATGGTGGATCACATTGTCAAATCTGATAATAGTAAGTGTCATGTGGAATAACAGTCGGTATAACGCAAACTCGAGCTGTCCGGGGGTTTCTGTCCCCTGCCCTGCTAGGCGGCTAGCAGTTACAGGCGGCTGCCGACTAGAAGGGTGATTGAAATCAGGCTATAGCTAGTGGATTACATTATCAATAAAATGATAACATATCTCGTAAACATTTCTTTTGTGCATCTGCATTGCAGTATTACAGACTAGTGTTGGAGTGTCGGGACTTGCAATCTATAAAGATTAGATTGGTGTTATTTGTCCATTCAAAGTCGCAATCTGCCCAATCTATTATAACACATTATAGATGCAAGAGGACACAAATGAAGTTTAGTCTGTGTTGCTTCAAAAAAAAGACTTGTTAATTTTGTTTTATAATGTATTTCTATGAAGGTTTCTAACTAACACATGACATCATATTACACTACCATGGCTACAGTGGAAGAAGCAAGGAGCTCTCTGTTGGAGTTCTTCCTTGAGGGGAAATTTGACAAGTACATCGACAAAATAGGTGGGTATTTATTAACCATCAGTTTATATCTGGAGAGTGTATTTCATAGCTATGAAATCAAGAGCAAATGATGCCTTAGCTTGTCCGCTCTTGTGTCTCAAAACTACTTAAGACTTTGTTTTTTTAACTGACCTTAATAGAAATGAAAAATCAGGAACGACACGATGATTATGCTGCTATATAAGATTGATGTTATGCTTTATCAACAGAAAAAGCAAACATGCTCACTCCATCTCTTCCTCTTTCTGTATCTTTCTCGCCCACTCTATTTTACGAGAGTATCAAACTTCATTTTTCCCTAGAACTGTCGTTTTTAACTAGAACACATTGCCACCATGAGAGCTTCATCACTAGATAGCTTTAAACAACGCTTAGAGCTAGATGTACAAATTTAAGGTTAGGTGTGACAGGTCGTTCAGTGTAATATAACCAGCTGCTTCCGTACAGCGTGCCGGCAAATCTGCTGTACATGTGTTACGCCAAAGAGCGGATATATAGATACAGTCAGAAAATTGTTCAACTCTCTCTTTTCCAGCAAATTTTTCGAGGATTTTAAATAAGAATTACTGATGTGTGCAGCAGGTAGTATTTCTAGCGAACTTCATAATCATACTTTCATCCCCAGCAAACCATTGACAACGTGAGCGGATCTACCTGCCTGGAAGACCAAGCAGACTTAAGCCGCATCATGCAACCGGGTAACATAAACAACGGCAGACCGGGGGATAATACCGGGGGATCTATTTACCTATCACCATAGTGATGACAGATAGCGATCATCGATTGCACAGCTTTTGTTTTATGTGTTATACATTTCATCCTATAAATAAACTTAACTACATTTTAGAAAGAGCCTTAATGTGTACAAATTGGCATATATATCAAAGAATGTTTAGATCTTATAACTAGTACCGTAAGTGATAAATAGGCAAATATATCAAAGCACGTTTTGACCTTAGAACTAGACGTACATTCGACATGTTGAATCATCCATATATACCTGTACGTAGGATTATTGTTTTGTATCCACTTGTTTGGATGTATAGTTGTAGAAGTCCTTACGAAAGTCACTGTAGCTTTGCTGTGTCAATAAAGATTACTCCACGCCTTCTGGTTACCACCACAATGCAAATTTCTGTGTCAAAAGAAATCGGTGCCTCCGAGCAAGAATGTGTGCAACAAACCTCTTATCATTGCCTGCAAGTAATGTATGCATAGCAACCTTAGTAGTGCAAAGAGATTCAGCAAGGGTTCCAGAAATGAAAACAGATCCGACTATGATAGATATGTATCATATACACATGCAGTTTAACCCTACTCTCCAAGCACAAGTAGCGGACAAAAAAACGGGGCATATGATAAAACGGTGACGATCTTCCCCACCAACCTCTGCTTGGAGAGTAGTTTAACCCCTTACATGAACCGAAAGTGGGCCATGAGAATTTTCTATCAAACCACCCTCGTATGTTTGTCGAGGTTGCCTTACTCCACACTATCAAGGTTATTCATTAGTTCTATAAAAGCATTTATACATGTATTGAACCATGTAGCATACATTAGTTATCAATACTGACAGACAGCCAAACAGAAGTGATAATTGCAAAGTGTTTTAATTTCAATTTTCGGTAGCTCATATTGTCATCTTTGTAACATGGAACGATATTTAGGTTATCACATTACTACAACAATCACTAGTACCCGAAGATGTAAAATACTCTGGGCTGCTCACGTGACAAAAACTTATACAACATGCAAACAGGAACATGATTGTGCTTCTCAGTCTTACTTTGTCGTGCAATACTTGCAGACTCAGGCTTAGATACACCGTTTCCCCATGCCCGACATTGCGCATGCATTCCTTTAAGGGGCTTCATTATTCTAAGTGCGCATGCCGTTGCGACATAAACAAAACACGTCCGACATATTGTTATAGAAATCGACCGACTGAGTCTGGATATGTAGAGACAGGAACTTCACCTTTGACCTTCCGCATGCGATCTTAGAATCAGGAACATCCTTACTTGTCGTTATCCACATCCAAGCAGTGAGTATATATGGCACATAACTACATAACAATCGTGTATACTCCATAATCCACAATACCATCTTGTTATGTAGCTAAGATGAGGTTCAGTCCGATTCTGCTGCTTTACCACCCGGTTTTCCGTGCTCCACTATGATGTCGCCAGGGGGAGAGGTTCAGCTTCCGGTGGTTCTTTGTGGTCTTCCTTCTTGATCCCCTCTTTCTTGCGCTCTTGCTTTTAGCTACAATCAAACATGACATCCGTGAAACTCTTGGTATTTCACGGAGGAATTAGATTTTTGTACCATTATATGCCAAAAATAGCAACTGGATAAAAGTTTGAAACGGTATTGTTTGCACCTTATCTGTATAAAATTATGTAGATAATATTCCGCAGATACTCACCACCATGTATGCCATTGATGTACTCATTAGATTCCTTACGCAGCTTGACACTGCTGGCAACTGTCGCTGCATCGAAGGAAACCACAGCAAAAATAAGTTTAACGAAGTGAACAAAACATTCATAAAATGAGAGGCCAAAAGGTAAACGAAATACAAATCAATCAAGAAATGTTTTTATAAGAAAATACTTTATAGCTTTCACACAATGAACTCATAAACAAACTTATTAACAAACGTTGCAACAATATTGGTGCTGTAAAGACCAATGTTGGGTCTGCATGCTACTTACATGTACGTGGTGTTTTGCAGACGTCGGTTTCCTTATATGGGCGAAGAATGACGGGTGGTGGCTCTCGCATTGTGACCTTTTGCTTCAAAGGAGAGAAGGACAAGGGTTTCAAGGGTGATTCAGAGAGAAAGAGATACCTGCAGACTTCGATACCCCTCTATTAGGAGTAGAATATGTGGAATAGTCATAACAAACTACTCAATTTGCATTAAAAAAAAATACGTTAAACGTAGGCAACCATAAGGCAAGCAACAGCTGGCATATTGACTGTACCACATTACTTTCAATATGGGGGTGTCAGTCTGCAAAGCTGTGGTACCTTAAAATACTGCTACGGCGCCCAAAATAAACATGTTTCATCGGGACCTCAAAAGTTATCTACTACCAAAATTCAAACAAATGCATCAAAAGGATTTTACGTTATAGGTGCGAACACAAAAACACAACCAGAAAGAGTACCTCCGTAAAAGGCGAACCTCCTTCCCGGAGGTAATAGTTAAGATAAAAGATCTAGACGTACATGAGGCAGATATGAATAAAAATACTCTTTTTTGCGTTTTGGCGCCTTCGCGCCAAAACGCTATGTCCTCGCTCTTACCTTCGATGCATGCTGTTTGGTTCAATGCATGCAGAATAATAGGGATGAGGTAGCTGTTGATTTGTTTGACATTTGGTAGTCATTTTAGATAGAACCTTAGCTGTTATGAACTTCTATTTCACTTAATTACCATAGTGCTGATGATTCAATGGTGCTTTTTCAAATTTTATGTTTTATTGCGTGCCATGTACATAATTACATTGATAGCTTTTATAATGAGCCTATTGTACATTTTAGAAATAAGTACAAGTTGTAGGCCAAGACCAGCTTTTTCAAAAGCACTTAACTTAGTGACCTAACTTCAAAATTGCTTTCCCCAATCTGCCTTTCTCTATTAAAACAGTACTCCTTTCCACAAATGACAATTTTTCTTATAGACTCAACAGCCCTTGAGTGACTTTCTCTGGCAGATTTTACTTCAAGTAAAGGGAAAAGACAATTCACACTCATAAACGTAGCCAAAACGCCAGCTTTTTTGAAAAGCTCTTGTTACACAACCGAGAGATTTATTCAACCGATCGCGACGTTTCGGTGGCCACCTGTCACCTTCTTAAAGGCAATTCTGACTGGTTCACATTGCACTGCAGCACAGGTGTCGCTGCTTGTAAATGCGTTCTCAAACAGAAAGTATGAAACTATTCACGTACATGAGACAGATGTGTTAGGTATACCTACCCGGTGATATTCTTCATAGCTGGAATCTCTCTTCAAGCAGATGGCGGACGTATTTCCAGTTATTTGTACTTCCTGAAGATATGGCACAAAACAAGAAGGTGTCAAAATATCGAAGGACTTTTCGGAGTTTGCAAACAATTTTATCTAAATGTGTGTTTAACTAGATCATCTTCTTTACTACAGGTCTTGACCGCGATGATTTGACGAATGCGAACAGATTATTTGATTCCGTGAATATTTTCACTTTGTACACAACCAAGTGATTCATTCAACCGACGTTTCGGTGGCCATCTGTCACCTTTATCAAGGCAATTTTTACTGGTTCACATTGCACTGCAGCACAGATGTCGCTGCTTATAGATGCGTTCCCAAACGCAACGTATTTACATATATATGTCACAGTAGAGATTGGAATCCAGTAGAGTCCGGAACTCTACTAGTAGAGATTGGAATTCCAATCTCTACTAGTAGAGACTGGAATTCCAATCTCTACTAGTAGAGTTCCGGATTCTACTAGTTGAGATTGGAATTCCAATCTCTACTAGTAGAGATTGGAATCGGGATCTGAATATTGGGATTCCAATCTCTACTAGGAGAATTCCAGATTCTACTGGTAGAGATTGGAATTCTACCAGGACAATCTCCAATTCTGATAGAAGAAATTCGGATTGCATCAAAATGTTTTGGAAAATGGACTGAGTCGTTTCACACCTAAAATTTAGCCTTAGAAATTCACCATTACTATTTTAGGTTAAATACTGTATGTTTTAGATATCTAATAAACCTTCTGTCAAGACACATTGTAACCATGCGGATTGCCGTCCGGTCCAACCTTAGTCAATGGCTATTTGTAAATGTCACTGATATGTCAATCAGATACATTTGCATACGGCCATTATGGCTTAGTGACTCAATATGCTCAACCAGTTTTTCCAGTTCGTTAGTGACTCGGTATATAAGAGCTAATTCACCCCTGCCAAGCCAGTTCCAAAATTGATGTCAAAGTTATCAGTTATCTAAAATATGAAATAATTCACCTAAAATAGTAATGGTGAATGTAGGCTTAGCTATGCTGCAATTTTAGGTGTGAAATGATTCAGTCTATTCTCCAAAACATTTTGATGGAATCCCAATATCCAGATCCCGATTCCAATCTCTACTAGTAGAGATTGGAATTCCAATCTCTACTAGTAGAATCCGGAACTCTACTAGTAGAGATTGGAATTCCAGTCTCTACTAGTAGAGATTGGAATTCCAATCTCTACTAGTAGAGTTCCGGACTCTACTGGATTCCAATCTCTACATATATACACTGTTACAGGGAACGGCACCCACAATGCGGTCCCAAACGTACAGGAGTAAAGTCTTGATGAATTTGACAGATGGTCACCGAAACGTCGGTTGAATAAATCACTTGGTTGTGTAATAAGAGTCTTTTTATTCAGACTATTGGAGTTCTGTGGTTTGTACCTGGAATTTCTGCCTGAGTTTTTCATTCCAGCTGGCAAAGTGGTGCAGCAGTTTTTTCATCGTCTTGCCAGCCATATGTGGAGGGCGGGTGACCACAAAGTCGTTTTCAGCAGCGCTTTGAAAAAATACATTTGGAGAAAAAAAACTTTTTGATACAGAATATTTGATACAGAATAAAAATAATATCAATGCCAAGATCACAATAGCACTGGATCAGCGATGGTAATAATGCATTCTTAGGTGATTTTCAACAACAGATATGCTACCTATTTATTTCAAATCTATAGGACAATGTGTGGAATTAGTTGCAATGTCTTGATATAGTCGATGGGACACCCTTTTCATCTATGGTACAGGTGTGGAAGATCTATCTTGGTATATTATCATGTAAGCTCATCTGTGTTGGTCGTAATCATGATGCAGTGCTAAACTTTATTCCAACACTCAAATTTCCAACAACCACTGTCGCCTTCTTCGGGATCAATAATGACCAATCACTTCCGAACGTAAACTCGCGAGAGTTACAGACACGTGACTTAATTGATACGTGACGTTAGCAATTGGTCAAACGTGCCAGGAACTTTATAGCACCCACTGTCTCTGTTGAGTGATGGCTGGAGTGCCACGATGTATATGGCCTCGTTTTTACCTCTAATGACGTATTTTCTTTGTGTATGCTGCACCTGAAGGTAACTCCTGTCGCACCGAGCGCTGCCAGGTACGCCGCCCGGTGTGGGTTGCTCTTGCACCGCCTGAGCTTCATGTTGGGGTAGTGAAGGATGTGGCCGAGGCACATCTCGTCCTGTGTCCTGGCGCCTCCCTAATATAGTTATGAATTTTTCCTTCCGGTCACTCTGACGTGCGACGCAAGCGCGACCTTACCTTTAAGGTCGTGTTCGCGTATTTAAGGTTAAGATCTCGTGAATAGGTTCATTTAGTCGTGTCCAAATACATATCTTATGCAACGGCTGTTACTCCGATGCAACGTTGACCATAGAGAACAAAAGAGATTCGGCATTTATAGTAGGTTTAAATAGCAGGCTAATTGCCTTATACGCATTACGTTCCGGCGACGTGCTGCGACGCACGGTTGAAATAGGTACATACAAAATAACCGCGCCAGGAATGTTCAGTTTCGGCTTTAGATCCGATACAAGATAACAAATTTGCGCAGTCCAGTGAGATACCCGCTGAAGCATTTCAGCCTGAGTGAACTTCATAGAATATGCTAAAATCATTCACGGCATTGGATGAGTCGGCAAACTGGGTGCTTTACTTGATATAACAATATGTACGTATGATACGACTAAAAGCGTTCCATCTGCATCCTCAGCATTAAACATTCAACCGAGATCAAAGTCAGCCATAGCAATGAAGTTTAGTAATAAAAACTTCAGTGAGTACTCTGCCCATTATCGTGACCGTAAAGGTGTGAATCTTACATAAGTTGTCTGTCTTCTATCCTCAGTATTGTAGGTGCACTCCAGTATTAGGTAGTCGCCCTAAAAGAGAAGAAAACACTGTGGAGAATATTCCTCTCTGACTATTCCCTGGTCTCTCTTGATTTACTGTGCAAATTGTGTCTATCATCATAGGTTAAACTTACTTGCATGACACAAATTAAAGCTCTTCTAGTTATGTTTGATACACGCGTCCGTCAAACAGGTAAAGAAGTCACATCACTTCAGGGTTTATGAAGATAGGATACTGGGCCAGGGGGCACTATGCTTTATGTGTTTGTTACATATCATCATTTATCATTGCTAGGTTTATTATGGATAGTCTGTTCTTTGGATGTGGCACTGTTGACTACTAACTTGAGTGCATTGTAACATAATCGTTGTATTTGTCAAATCATCAATATCCGGCAAATAATAAGTGCGTTCTCATTAGCATGATTTCTGTATATACGTTTATCGTCCTTTGTTGCTCTTTGATTTTAACAACGGCATTTTCGTATCTAAAATCATTAAGAAGTTCATTTTGAAAGTTCTTGCTCAGAACATACCTTCAAAACTTCAACTTCTCTCTGCAGTCGCACGGTTTGTTGGAAGTTGAAGTCGAAGTTTTCGTCGCTCCCCAGCCACGGCAGTTCCACTCCGTTCCGCACGTGGCGCATCCTCATCTTCCTGGCAGCCAGATGGGCGTGAAAATGGACGCCGACCACGTTTATCTTCTCTATGGACTCTTCCTCCATTGCCTGTGGAAGACATTTCTCCTGCTACTAGTGTCCGTGGGTAATTGTGAGATTTTACGTAGTATAGTGCGCATTAGCTTGACGAATCATAGATACCTTTACTCTACGACGTACGAAGTGTCACGGAACACACATATGTACTCGTATGGGTCTTAAGTTCAATGCGTTATAGGCGAGCTTTCATCTGCTGCTGCTACCTGCTTCGGAATCTGAATTTTGCCTCAAACATAAGTTATCACATTTCTGTTTTAGCGATCTAATTCATGGAAGCATATGTCTGAAATTAGGATTTATTTACTTTACTTTGCTTTGGTCGAGCTCCAGGTTTTTATACCTGTTTTTATAGACTTTTAAAAATTGGAAGTTGAACCTGCTTTAAAAAGCAGTTTAATTTTTGAAACCATAAAGTGTTAGATTGAAAAATCTTCTTCATTGTATGGAGAGCTTTGGTTAGGGCTTGACAGCGGCATGATATGCTAAACTTTCGTATGCCTATTGGAATTAAGCAAATATTGTCTTTAGGGAAAGTAATGCATCCCAGCAATATACACGTAGTACAGCTAGACCAACAGCTTTATGTAGCGTTGAAAGGCTGAGTAGCTAATCGTACAGACGCGAGATAGAGAGGTCACGACATGCCTAGCTAGACGGCGTGCCTTTTGGGAAAGGCGCTTAACACGGCTTTTCTCACTCCACAAGGTGTTTTAATTGGGAACTGACTTCGGCTGGGGAGGTAAAAGGCGATGGAAGGGTAAGGATGGGCTCCGCCTTACAATACTGTTCCCTAGACACAGTGAATTACTATCAACGCACTGCCACTACAGCCTCAAAAAGGCTATGGGATCGGGACTACCTTTAACTTTCTAAAGCTAGACCAGAACATAATTGGACAACGTTACGTTTTCCAGACAGTCCGGATAGCAAGTTCCGACCGAAACGAAGGACTGGCATCCAGGGGGGATAGCTTGGGTCCGTGCAACCTCCATACCAAGCTGCATAAAACCCAAGTCGTACTCCCTCAGCTGTGACGTGTACAGCAACCGAATACCAGAGCTGTCCTTTGTACCTGTGCGAAAGACATTTGTGATATTCTGTAAATAAAGAACAAATTACAACTAGAAAGGCAACATTTGCGAGAAAATACAGCATGTTTAGCCATACTCCTCGCCATGCATAAAATGGACTGTCCCAAAATAACAATGGACCATTCTAAGATACTTCCACTAAAAAGATAGATCACCCCAGTCCAAAATTGAGTTTAAAAAGATGAACCCCAGGGAAGAATGAAGTTGTCCATAGTATACATGAAGATTTGACAGGAGAAGAAGGAAATTACCAGAAACAACATATTTCAGCGATAGTATGGGTGAAATATAAAAATGTGACACCCCTATGTTTGAATGCATGATTTAATAGTATACATTTTGGGTTGAAAATAACGAAACGGAAAAATTGTTTATTTCAAAAATCGTTTTGAAAGGCGGTATGCCAAATATTTGAATGAGGGCCTGTGTACATGACCAAGGCAGACACATGCCAAATTTTGCATCATCATGGTTTAATACATAGGAACTGGAGATGTGTATCTTTGTTCAAAAAAGAGTGAACAAAGCCATGTAAGCACATATCCTACGTATTCCCATACCGCATTTGGTATGAATACTAGCACACCTGCGCCAGAAAAGCAAGACAAATAGATTAACTCAATTGGCCAATCAGGTGGTTGCAAGGCTCACGGGCAGGCCAGGTGCACTTGGGGTCACTGACCTTTAGGTCATATGAGGAATGGTTGCAAGGCTCACAGGCAGGCCAGGTGCACTTGGGGTCACTGACCTTTAGGTCATATGAGGAAAATACCCAAAATCGTATTTTGAAGTGATCCATGCCAAAAGTGCGAATTGGTTTTTTTGAATATTTGTTCAATGTACCACCATAGCAAATTTCAGGTCATTTGGATGTATTTCCAGAGCATAGGAGGCCAAAATGTATGTTTTTGGTCAGAAAAACCTCAATAAAATCACTTTCAATTTCAATATCCAGAAAAACGAAAAAAAAAGGCTAGGGGTATTTGCCTACACTACCTTTGTACCAAATTTCAGGTCATTTGGTCTAAAAATGACAGAGATAAATCGATATGAAGATTTGACAGAAGAAGAAACATGAGTAAAAAAATATGTTGAGCCATACTAGGTATGGCTAAACATAATGATTGAATGAAATTATATCTCAGTGTACAGACAACAGAATCGCCTATTCCGCCCTTAGAGATTACGACCAGAGCCCGTAAATTTAAAGATAATCCCTTAAATTGAAGACAGAACTTTTCAACTTCGACTTATATTACTTACGTCCAATGGGTCGACTTGAAATTTAGAAGCAATGTAGGAGAGACCACATTCCTGGTATCCTGATAACGATCTCTGTCGAAAAGACTCCGATCTGGATCTAGACCAGTAGATTCTGTCAGATCACAACCTGTACTCTAACACATGTAATTATCTCAGCGGTGGATTGTTCATTCCTTGACAAGGACTGGTGTTGTACAGTCGAAAATTTGGGTAAGTCCAATTTTTTGTGTCGGTAATTACAGTAAAAAAACTTGACTTCTACCAACACAGACGAACTTTCAAGCTAACATGTAACTATCATAATAGTTGTTGTCTTACACACCATTGTCAAACGCTGTTCAACTTAAATCTTACCTTTCATATGCTGTACGTTGTTGTAATGTGTCTCCATGAGAAGGAAGGTCGGGTCACCAGGAGCTCCCACTGACAGACCCACCTGTTCTGGGTAATGAATGCCCTGTAGAACGCAAAAAATGTTTGTTGGTTTCAGTAGATTGCAAAATATGTGCCAAGGGTCTGAGATCAGTACGGCGCATGGAAAATAGCTTCGGATCCCTGCCCGATGCCTCTTACAATTACGTCGAGCGGAATGGCCGAGCGGGTAGGGAACTGGCCAGCAAGATGGCTAGACGTTGTGTCAATTAGAAGGCACCAACACGGCTTTCTACACTCCACCCAGGTGTAAGAAATATAATGGGTAACGTAACATGACCTATTTACGTGCAGAACCTATTTACGTCCGTTTTGGCTCATGTCCACATGTCGCGGTGTATTATGCCAAAGCCTGTTCTCATGAGCAATAAAGAACATCTCTTTAATTTAATTTTAATTTTTGCACAGCAAAACATAATGGCCATGTGTTTACCACGTGAACGCCACGTGCCTTGCATATGGAGGAGATTTACAAATAAACATTGTTTTTTTCCATCGCGTTAAGCAAGTGGCCGGACAAACATAGTGATTTTACTATCATTTGTCTGCAGACTACATTCGACAGTTACTGTGCATTTTTTTCTGGTCTATGTTCTTCAAGCATAGCGCTAGAAGGGAAAAGATTCAGAAGTGGACGATAATGGGTTACCCTATAGCACAATTTGTTTATTGTTTATTCATTTGGCATGCATTGTATTTACAAACATGCCAGGGTTGCCCAACTAGCTTAAGCTATTACAAAGGGCAACCCTGGGAGAAAAACGTTATCATTACAAATAACATACATAATCATTTCATTAAGCACACATAGAAATCACTACCAAATTAATTAAGAGGTTGACATACGTTTTTTTCAATTATATACACGAATTAACTATTTTAGACAGTGTAGAGTAAAACTTCTTACATTCTATTGAAATACTTGCGTGTAATTATAATGTTAACAGCTAGTGTCGCATAGAAGTGTATACATATGTATATTAACTTAGACCAAGAACGGGTCTCCTAGGGAGGCCCAAGCTTTTCCTCTGAAGGAGGATACAGAGGTAGCTGTACGTGTTTCTGGTGGAAGCAAGTTCCAGAGTTTGGTAGCCCTGTGGAAGAACGCTTTCTGAGTCCTAACGCTTTTGGGAGTTTGCACAGAGAGGTTATTTCCATTTCGGAGGGGATATCTGGAGTCTATGGAAGATGATCTTGTTGTTGGTAGAAGACTGAGTAGGTGGGGTGGGCAGTGTCCGTTCATGAGTTTGAAGAGGGTGGTGACTGTGTGGAATTTACGGCGGAAGGTGAGTGAGGGAAGACATAGTTGGGAGTAGACGGTTCGGTAGGAAGGGTAAGGGATTCCACGGTGTCCACTTATCATTCTAGCTGATCGGTACTGGACAGATTCAACTGATCTTGCATCGCGTGCGGTGAGGCCTGACCATACTATGTCAGCATATTCTAAAACTGGTCTTATCATGATCTTGTATAGCTGTAGTAGAATGTTCTTGGGCACCTTCTTCCGTAGAGCACAGAGCATTCCAGCCGTTCGTCTGGCCTTGTTTGTTGTGGCTTCAACGTGCAAAGACCATGTGAGCTTGCAGGTTAAGGTCACGCCCAGGTGTTTGTGGCTGTAAACAACCTGCAGAATAGTACCGGCTAGGATAACTGGGGGGATCCTTTGTGGGAGGGGACGGGTAGTGAGAAACATAACTTTGCATTTGTCTCCGTTAGCCTCGAGTTTCCAGCTTTGTAGCCAGTCTGATACAGTGGCAAGGTCTTTGTTCAGTGAGTCTACAACAGTATTGATAGAACGGTGAGCTGCTGTGAGTGAGGTATCATCTGCGAACAAGTTCGCCACACAGGTTGTACATCTGGAGGGCAGATCGTTTATGTATAAAATGAAAAGTGTAGGTCCTAAAACAGAGCCCTGTGGGACTCCAGCAAGGGGGGTCTTCCAGTCAGATGTTGCGCCATTGACAACCACTCGTTGACGTCGTTCTGTAAGGTAACTCTGGAACCACTCAAGAACCCGTCCACGAATTCCGTATCCTTCCAGTTTGGCTAAGAGGCCGTTGTACCAGACTTTATCAAAAGCCTTTCGCAGGTCCAAGAATACGCAGCCAACCACCTCTCCTTTGTCAATGGCTTTGGTCCACTCGTCAACAAGTCGGACCAGTTGAAGAGTTGTGTTGTCCTGCGCTCGAAATCCACTTTGATACTGTGTCAGCATTGGACGAATGTGTTCCATTAGGCGTTTGTTTACAATATTTTCCAAAACTTTGGGAATGATGTTCAGGAGGGATATTGGCCTATAGTTGTTGGGAGCATGGCGGCTACCTCCTTTGTGGATTGGGGTCACGTTTGCTTCCTTCCATCTGGAGGGCACTTGTCCGAGGGAAAGCGACATATTGAACAGTTTTGTTAATGGTCCTGAGATGGGGTCGGCCACTCGCCGTAAGAGGTTCGGTGTAATGTCGTCTGTCATAGCACAATTCTTCATCATATACCTCAGTATAAATACATGCTCGCACGGCGTTAAACAGGCGGAGAAAAACTTATAGACCATGCATTTTATTTTTAGAAGAGCTGATGTTTCTGCCCATCGGTTTGAAATTTGGCTCTGTCCGCGCGGTTTTAAGATAAATACGTTTTGAATAAATTGGACGTTAACTGGTCACCTTACGTTACCTGACTTCGGGGTCGGGGGGGGGGGGGGGGGTAGGGCGGGCAGTGGAAGGATAGGGTTGACCTCTACCTTCCAATACGTGCCCTAGAGACACAGTGGATAGCAGCACACTATTTCTACAGCATCAAAAAACCTATGGGACTTCCTTTACCTTTTTTAATCACCCTGTATTGCTGGGATTCGAACGAACGACCTGAATTTAGCGAAATTAGAAAACCACAAGCATATCAGGTAAATTTTTGGGATTCAGCCACTGACCGCTCCGCCCACGTCCCAGGCTATGATGGTGACTTTACAGGACCGCCAGTGTTCCGGGTAGTCGGGGCTCTGGCGCAGGTGCTGGACGCCGTCATACAGGTCAGGGTTCAGGTCCTCCAGACAGGCGTACAGGAATATGTGATGGACCAGGCCCTCGTGTCCAGGCTGCACAACTGGCTCGAACTGCACGAGGAAAAAAGGCAGGAAACAATGATGATGCCATTGTGTTATCACCACAAACTAGTGTCTACCAAGTTGGTAAATCGGGTATGTCACTGGACTGCGCGTAGTTGCGTAAAACAGTTTGTGCAAACCTGGAATTTTTGCCAAATACAGTATATACGTGACTACAAACTATGGCTGCACTCGGAACGTCAAATTGCCAGTTTCGTCTCCAACTGAGATGCAAGATATCCTTATTGGAAATCTAGTCACCTGTTATATCAATCTTTCAACGAATGTGGTAGATTTGAATACAGAAGTAAGTAGATAATAAAAGATGTTACTATACCGCTATGACGTGCTTTTTCCCTCCTACGTCCGGAACCTTGAAGCCCCTGTACAGGTAGTTTGTGACCCGCTTGTAGGGTACAGCATACTGCAAAAGTGAAATTATTTTACATGTTAATCAATTTATCAAAGTTCGTAATAACCGCGTGAGATACACTGGATCTCTATTTCCCCTTCAGTCAAACCAAGACATAACTGTGAAGTAATAATTGAATGCGCAGACATTAGATTTTAAGTTTATTATTCTCCATCGCGTAATTCATTGAACATGCATTGCTTATCGTAATTCGTGGTTTGTATTATGTAATATTTACTTGTCTATTATATACATATGAGCCATTTTATACCGCTGCGGTGGACAGAAAAATCTATCTTTCTTCTCCTTACTTCCCAAAGATGCCTTAATAATGGCCGAGTACAGCAGAGTTTCTCCACTTACCGCATCATTAAGAAACTCCATGCTCTGCACGTCTTCCGGCATCTCCCTGGTGAGCTGCGGGCCGGACAGCAGCATGAGGCTGCGGGCTCCCCTGGTCCCGCCGTGGTACATAAGCACGGTGTCATGCCGCGGGTCCTCCTCGTGGTACGCCCAGATAACACGGGTGGTGCCGGCCTGACGAAACAGTCAATAAACATGGTTAATGTATTGTGGAACGGACAGCAGCATGAGGCTGCGGGCTCCCCTGGTCCCGCCGTGGTACATAAGCTCCGTGTCGTGCCGCGCCGCGGGTCCTCCTCGTGGTACGCCCAGATAACACGGGTGGTGCCGGCCTGACGAAACAGTCAATAAACATGGTTAATGTATTGTGGAACGGACAGCAGCATGAGGCTGCGGGCTCCCCTGGTCCCGCCGTGGTACAAAAGCTCGGTGTCGTGCCGCGGGTCCTCCTCGTGGTACGCCCAGATAACACGGGTGGTGCCAGTCTGACAATACAGTCAATAAATTCTGTGTACACAACCAAGTATTTTGTTCAAGACCAAAGTTTTGGTAACCGTGTGTCATCTTCATCGGTGCAACACTGACTACGCACTACGAGTAGGTATCGCTGCTAACAGATGCGGTCCCAAACGTAAAGTAAGCTTTCCAGTGACTTAGCCGTCTGATGAAACTCTTCACGACTGCCAATGTATTGTTCGTACGTCAATGGAATTGTACATTTTTGTTGCCAAACTATTGACAACATCATGAAGTGCGAAATCCCTACGAATGGTCCAAGGGAATTACCTAAACCACTTTCGTATCGAATTTATGTTTATGGTTTAAATTGCACATGCGCGATGTGATGCATTGTGGGTAATATGTTAAAAAGCCTGTAACTTGTTACTTAACAGCTCTTGTCTAAACAGAGCATAAAACATGTCCAGAACAAAGGCGTGTTTTCTGTGCATGTTTCAGGGACCTTTGCCCTTGACAAATTACTCACAACGCATCTTGGTGTGCGTGCGCAGTTTAATCCGTGAACATGCAAATTTCAGTGAAATGAAACCTTACCTTGATAGTCCTGTCTGTGTCGTCACACAGAACGAGGTTCCTAGAGAACTGCAGGAAGGTGTGCGTGCCGTTCTCTCCTGACGCTTCCAAGGTCCAGTCCTGACTGGCGTCGATAGTCGGCGTGGCTCTCGCCGCGGCGTATCGGTCCTGTTCATAAGAAATATATACTTTATACGCAGAAATACATGATTGAACTAATTCAATATTCCTGTAGTATTCCTCGATGATGACTGGTTTTATATTAGATGACTGTGTAGAAAACTTTCCCTTCATATCTTGACTCCGAAATCAAGTTACACTTTTGGAAAAATGAAGATATAATTAATCCATTTCAATAAAAGAATAAACACTACTTACGTAGAAGAAGGTGTCTCCTTGGTCTGTTACGAACCCTGTGACGATGTCAGAGCCGGTCATGTCTCCATTGGGTGAAATGCCGAACCCCACATACCCCAGGGTGGCCACTTCGACACGGAAGGTGATGGTGTCCGCATTGTACATCCACTGTACGAAAGAAGATTTTGATGTGGATCCGTGGTAAGAGCACGAGGTCTTTGGGGGGGGGGGGGGGGGGGGGGGTCTCATGATCTTAATTAAGGTTAGTCTCCAAGGGTTTCACTATTAGGTAGTTATAGCACCAATCTTGCAGATGCAAGGCAATTTGATACGATTTGAAAACGATAACAAGGGCCCAGAGAAAAGCATGTTCATGGATCCAACTGTGCATATGCAAGTCTAAGGTAAATGCCCCTGGGGTAAATCTTAGCTCGATCATGATTCAAACATGTCCAGATATGTGAGGCCTCCGTCCGTCAGACAATGTCCGGACGTGTTTGTTTATATATCTCAGGATCACCTTTGACCTTGCGCATGTGCAAGTCGCGAACGTCCTTATATAAGCCTACTCGGAATTTCGAGTACGCATGTGCAGTGTCAAAGGTGAAGGCCACTGGCTTGTAAACAGTTCTCCTGTCGACATTGTCTCGATTTGCATAACAACGTCCACAACGTTTTTTTTAGCTCTCAGGGGCCTAGCCTTCACCTCTGACACTGCACATGCGTACTCGATAGGTACATTCCAATCTTGTAGGTTCAAAGCGATTTGATATGGTGATTTAAAAACAATAACAGGGCCCACCTACAATCGCCTATAAGACAAGTAAATACGAAAGTTACTAAATGATATAGTGCAGTTTTTGACGAAAAGCTAACATTGAAGAATCATTGGACTCCCGAATAAGCCCATTCGTAGATTTCAGTACGCATGTGCAGTGAAGGCCCCTGGCTTGTAAACAGTTCTCGTCTCGACCTTGTCTCGATTTGTATAACAATGCACAGACGGGTTTTGTTTACGTCTCAAGGGGCCTTCACCTTGACACTGCACATACGTACTCGAATCTACGGATGGGCTTATTTTTTCAAACTTTAGTGCTACCCTATAGCATTAACATAGACATGGAACAAGACACGAACGTGTACGCACGTGAACAAGACACGGACATGTACGCACGTTAACAAGACACGGACATGTACGCACGTTAACACACCTGTAAGAAGTACTTCTCATGAGCAGCGTCCAAGTACGCACTGTGGGTAAATGTCGTCTCTAGACAGGTAGCTGACATCACTGTCACAGCCGCAACGACAAATAGCCTGGTCCGGAACGCCGCCATGTCTGGTGCTGTGTACAAGATAGGCTCTAAACAGAGAAGTAGGCAGCTGACCTGTTCGCAGGTTAGCACCTGGACTGCTAAACTTCTACGAGAACGTTAATTTGTATAAACTCACAATGCAACACTACAGTCTGTGGATAATATCAGTCTAAAACGTTTGAAGCAAGGAGGCGTGGAGACCACGAGGCACGACCGCCATACGGACTGGAGCCAAGCTCTCATTTGAATTATTATAATGATAATGAGATATCGTGATCAGACAGCTTCAATTGACCTATCCTGGCTGTCCATCACAATTTCCAGTTCAACCAATGATAGCTTGGCAATTAGTGGTTTCACCAATAAAAGAGTGGCTGCGTGTCCGTCAAATATATGCATTTTTATGCTTTATTTTGCATTTCTACGTTTTGACGGAGATGAACGGGGCTATGTGATCAGTCTATCTGGCTGCTTGTACACGTGCATGCTGTAGTTTCGGATATACATGAAGCTCACCAACCTCCTCATGCTGATTTCATGTCAATCAAGGATTTTTCATTATCTTGATTGGTCAATTTATTAGCATATAAAACAGCAGATGGAGTAGTTGATGGTGAACGAGAGGTTAGTTTGGCGTCCAGCATAAACGTGCGGGCATCTGAGCTGCCCATTTCTCTGTTTGGAGCCTGTCCTGCACACAGCAGAAGGCATGGCGGCGTTCTGGATCAGTTTTTGGGTTGTCGCGGCTGTGACGGTGATGTCAGCTAACTGTGTAGAGACGACATTTACCCACAGTGCGTACTTGGACGCCGCTCACGAGAAGTATTTCTTACAGGTGTGTTAACCTCACTTATTCGACGCCTATGTTGATGCTAGGGTGGTATTTAAGGTACAGGACTACAAGTGTAATGATTTTTCCAGTAAACAAAGCATTTCTGGCACCGTCACACCATGAAATTTTGTAACGGAAGCTCATCTGTGTAGTAATCCTACATCGCTAAACCTTCTTCTAAGGTATTCACAGATCAAATTTTCAACGACCACTGTCGCCTTCACGATGAATGATCCATGAATCCAATACTCAATTCTTGATCCTGACGAAAGCGACAGTGGTCGTACAAAATTTGAAATTTTGTGTCACTACAGTGGAGGTACGATGCGGACACCATCACCTTCCGTGTCGAAGTGGCCACCCTGGGGTATGTGGGTTTCGGCATTTCACCCAATGGAGACATGACCGGCTCTGACATCGTCACAGGGTTCGTAACAGACCAAGGGGAGACCTTCTTCTACGTAAGCAGTGTTTTTCATACAATGTATCTATTGTGTATTTAACGTTACCTCCGCGTCGACCTAATGCTTATATATGTCCAGACTTCGTCGGTAGATTTTGTAAAACGATGCTGACGCGAGTGTTTTGTTTATGTCTTAGGGGCCTTACTCATGCGTACTTAAAATCGCGAACGTCCTTATTTCTGATTAACAGGACCGATACGCCACGGCGAAAGACACGCCGACTATCGACGCCAGTCAGGACTGGACCTTGGAAGCGTCAGGAGAGAACGGCACGCACACCTTCCTGCAGTTCTCTAGGAACCTAGTTCTGTGTGACGACACAGACAGGACTATCAAGGTGAGGTTTTATTTCACTGGAATTTGACATATTGATACATTTTGGCCACGAAAAGTCCATTGACCTACGAACAATGTATCGGTAGTTTTGGACCGCATCGCTTATCAGCAAAACCTCCTAGCAGTGCGTTATACAACCAGTCGGAATTGCCCTGAGCAAGATGACAGGCGGTCACCGAAACGTCGGTCTTGAACACTAAAACACTTGGTTGTGTAAACTGCGCACCACGAGGAAAAAGAAGGAGGGGGTGGGGGTCAACAAATCACATGGGAGATAACAGTCATGAGAGACCTGGGGAACCGGGCTTCACTAGCTTGGGCTGAGGGAGTGGAAAGCAGTGGTGGCCCGCATCGTCGACAGATGAGAGCGGATTTTATGATGTTGATGTTGATGTGCGCAAAGAACTTATTCACTGTTTCGTCAGGCCGGCACCACCCGTGTTATCTGGGCGTACCACGAGGAGGACCCGCGGCACGACACCGAGCTGATGTACCACGGCGGGACCAGGGGAGCCCGCAGCCTCATGCTGCTGTCCGTTCCACAATACATTAACCATGTTTATTCACTGTTTCGTCAGGCCGGCACCACCCGTGTTATCTGGGCGTACCACGAGGAGGACCCGCGGCACGACACCGAGCTGATGTACCACGGCGGGACCCGGGGGGCCCGCAGCCTCATGCTACTGTCCGTTCCACAAGATATCAAGTTACCGGAAAACGTGCAGAGCATTTATCTACTGAACACAGTGAGTTGAAATTTATAGACGCTTGACTGTTCACGGTTTTAACCGCCCATGCGCAATGAGATGCATTGTGCGCAATATATCATAATTTGTAAACAGCTCTTGTTTAAACTGTGTTTGACACCATGTCAAGATGAGTGATTGTCTCAGGTGCCTTCACCTTTGACATATTGCCCACAATGCATCTTGCTGCGCATGCACAGCTTAATCCGTGAACAGGTTTATTGTCAGTAACGTCCGATCATTACATCGTAGACATCATTGATTGTAAACTTTTACATCTGAATCTGATTTACCCGTCAACCGTCATGTTTTGTGGCATTCTTAGTAGATGTATATGCGTTTTTTAGATGTGAATTAAACTGTAATTATGTACGTGAAAGGAAATATTTTGTTAGTGTATTGATTGAAAACAAGTAAAGAGCAGATAGTGAGTTGAGAGTTTCTTTATCATTAAACAGATAACGGAATACAAAGGGTCATATTGCTATTAAAAGTGGGACACTGTTTCCAAAAAAGAAGTCAAACCCAAAAAGCGTAGATTGTATTCCGTAGTAGTTCTTAGAGTGGCCATTTGTTCCACTTGTCAACATTGTTAACTCACACTGTCCGTACAGTATACCCTTTCTATGCATTGTTTCATTTTGCAGTTAGCCCTCTGGCAAGAATTTGCAAATAAAACATTATTATTATCAAATATGATGGTTCATATCCCTACTACAGTATAACGTCCTGAAGAGAGAGACGATCTATTGGTACAGGGGATTCAAGGTTCCAGACCTTGGGGGTAAAAGGCACATCGTAGCGGTAAGAGCATGTTTACCATTCTTTAAAGAATAGACCTGTCTCTATTGTTGTATTATCTATCTAAATCCCCCATGTATTATCATTGTGTCGCTGGAATAATAATGAAATTGATTACACTATTCAACTACTATGTTCACATATCAAAATCCAATACATTAATTTTGTTAGGTGTGCAATGAAATTTTAATGCAATCACTTTTGTTCACACGTGTGTTATTTTCAAGTTCGATGCGGTCACTATTCACACGAGTGTAATTTTTTATTTCGATGCGGTCATTATTCACACGTGTCTCATTTTCCATTTAGATGCGGTTCATACTTGTCATTTTCCAGTTGGATGCGGTGACGTTTGTTCAAACGTGTGTCATTTTCCATTTTGATGCGGTCACTATTATTCAAACGTGTGTGTCACCTTCCAGTTCGAGCCAGTTGTGCAGGCTGGTAGCGAGGGCATGGTTCATCACATGGATCTGTACGCATGCCTGGAGGACCTGGATGCCGACCTGTATGATGGCGCCCAGCACGCGCGTCACAGCCACGACTACCCGAGAGACTGGATTTCGTGTAAGATCACTCTGGTAGCGTGGGAAGTAGGAGGAGAGGTCAGTATATTCCTACATCAACCTCGCCAACCTTCGGCTTACACCGTGACCGGCGAAGTCCATTTAACATTCTTATTACACACATTAAGTCGATTCAACAGATTCGAATATCAGCCATGACTCAACAAATTGCGTCCTCGTTCACCTTATGGGCATAATGACTTCATATCATTTGTTACTATTATTTCTTCATTATATATCTATTTTTTGTATTACTTATATCAATTTGAGTTATCTTTGTTGACCAAGCATTTGCTATATATCCAAATGAGTCTTTGATACTCTTCCCAACTCAACCTCTATAAAAAGTGGCCCCGATGGCAGAATAGAGCCATTTCGAGTATAGATAAAGGCGCACACAAACAAACAAACAAACAGACAGACAAACCATGACATACAGATTCTTTTTGCATCATTCTCCAGGGCTTTCACTACCCGAAAAACGTCGGTATCTCCATCGGCGGTCCTGGCGACCCAAACTTCATTCTCATGCAGACACATTACAACAACCCGCAGCGAAAGACCGGTGAGACTTAATTAAGATACGCAGCATTGGACATAATAGTAGGGATCAGCAATATCTAGCGTGTAGGATAACTGACCGTTCTTTCTAAAGCCAGGCTGCACAAGCCTGTTTCACACAAGATGTCGCTGTCGGTGGCTTTTTGGGCCTCCTCCGTGAGAGCTTGTGGCCGTACACCTCTAACTCGAGAGAACAATTCTAGAATATACCAATAGGACTTCAGGATCCTTAATCACTTTGAAAATCCATCCAATAGGAGCCTAGGACTCTCTATCACCATGGAAACCAGTCATAATAGTCTCCACTACCACGTTAATAGACAGTTCTCAGTATAACAAAAATTGGCCCATGTCAGCACATATCCATTACCTAACAGGATTAGGATGTTCCCAATTCTCCTGACTAAGAGGAGTTAGTTATGAGGCTTATGGGGTTTGAACAGCGAAAGGACTGCTAGAAACTTTATCTACTATGGCTAAGGCTGCGCGTACCTTCAAAAAGTATACACAGTATGGTAGATCATGGTAGCTTGCAATTTTGAATTGGATATGTTTATTCATCTTCTTGTTAAAAGAAAAATTGTAGTGTCGACATATTTGATAGATAATGAGTTATTTTTTACCCAGGCATGGTGGACAGGTCTGGTTTCCGGTTGCTGTACACCTCTGATCTGCGGGAGCACGACATGGGGTTCATGCAGCTCGGCGTGGATATAGCATCACAAATCATCCCCCCTGGAAGTCAGGCCTTTCTTATGGCCGGAACTTGCTATCCGGACTGTCTGGAGAAGGTAATACAACATCGCCCCGCTTAACACAATCTATTCAGCTGCTTGAGTAACTTTTGTAAGGCCACAGCAAGTAAATTTTATGGGTGCGCATTGTTTTTTGCCTGATTTTGACCCAAAAAAATTTAAAAAGACAAGGCTTTTTTTTTACCCTCAAAAGATGGTCAACATACCAAAAATTGGGAAAATATGTTGCTATTGCCAAACGTTGCATTTCAATCCCTTTATAAATATCTTCAAGGACAGTTTGAAATGCACTCAGAGCAGTTACAGAAGTTACCGGTTTGCAGATATAGACGTGAATGAACATGTGCCCTGGTATCAGTAGTATTCTTTGTAATATCATTCTGTTTGAATGATTTTGATGTTGAAACCAGTGTCACTTACTGTATGGTTAGATACAGATACATGGTTGTGATCCCAGGTGTTATCGCTGAGATTTCTGTCACAGGGTCTGCGGTCTCATAATGTGAAAATGTGGGCATCTTGTTTTTTCCATTTAGTTTTTGCCGCGCGCTCGAATTAGATTTGGAGTGTGTTGTCATTCATAAAATCAATTTGTTGTGGCCGAATGTGCATCTTATTACCTGGATGTCTAACCTTCGTTGATGTTACCCATTTTTTTTCTAGTTGTGCAAGGTACATATTACCTCATTGGCATACATACATAATGACTGCAATAGGCTTACGAACGTTTACTTCCTAATTGTATGCCTTCGCAGTCGAACTAACCCGTACTATACTACGTATAACGCATCGAACTTAAGACCCATCCGAGTACATATGTTTGTTCTGTGATACTTCATACGTCGTAGAGTTAAGGTATCTATGATCCGTCAAACTAACCCGCACTATATTCATTTTATTTATTTATTTATTTTCTTTTGTTTATACTACGTAAAATCTCACAATTACCCACGGACACTACTAGCAGGAGAAATGTCTTCCACAGGCAATGGAGGAAGAGTCCATAGAGAAGATAAACGTGGTCGGCGTCCATTTTCACGCCCATCTGGCGGGCAGGAAGATGAGGATGCGCCACGTGCGGAACGGAGTGGAACTGCCGTGGCTGGGGAACGACGAAAACTTCGACTTCAACTTCCAACAAACCGTGCGACTGCAGAGAGAAGTTGAAGTTTTGAAGGTTTGTATTGAGCAAGAACTTGCAAAACAAACTTCTTGATGTCTTTAGATACGAAATGCCATTGTTAGAATCAAAGAGCTATAAAGGACGATATACCTAAATTATGCCAATGAGGACTCAAATACAACGATTATGTGACAATGCACTCAAGTTACTAAATCATTTCAACAGTGCCACATCCAAAGAACAGAGTATCCATAATAAACTTAGCAATGATATGTAACAGTAATATATGGCATAGTGTGCCTGCATCCTATCCCCATAAACCGTGAAGTGATGTTATTTCTTCACCTGTTTGACGGACGCGTGTATCAAACATAACTAGAAGAGCTTTAATTTGTGTCATGCAAGTAAGTTTTACCTATGATGATAGACACTATTTGCAAAGTAAATCAAGAGAGACCAGGGAATATATTTCTTGTTAGTTAAATGATACAAAACATATAGCCATGTCGTCGTATGTACTTAGAGAGGAATATTCTCGACCGTTTTGTAATCCCTTAATAAAGGGTGTTTTCCCCTGTTTAGGGCGACTACCTGATATTGGAGTGCACCTATAATACTGAGGATAGAAGAGAGACTACATTGGTAAGATTCACATATTTACGTGCGGTCACGACAATGGGCACTTTTTAATGTGCCCATTGTCGTGACCGTAAATATCGCTATGGCTGACTAATCTCAGTTGAATGTTTAGTGCTGGGGGTGCATATAGGACGCTTTTTAGTCGTATCATACGTATATACTATTATATCAAGTAAAGTACCCATCTTGCCGACTCTTCCAAAGCCCTTGATGATTTTTTAGCATATTCTATGATTTTCACTCAGGCTGAAATGCTTAAGCGGGTATCTCACTGAACTGCGCAAATTTGCCTGAAATTGCGAAGTTTAAAAAAAAATGGATTTCAAAAATTTACCTTTGGCAACATGGCGCAAAGCGGCGCAGCAATCCTCTTTTGATAAATTTCAATTACTATGCATTGGTTTTCAATTCATTCATAACACCATGACTTCCCACAAAGTTATCTTGTATCGGATTTAAAGCCGAAACTGAGAACATTCAGGGCGAGGTTATTTTGTGACCGGAGTGACCGGAAGGAAAAATTGGTGCAACTTCGCAATTTGGCCCAGTCAAATCTTTAGGGGCCTAATCTTCCAGGGCTCATTAAAAAAATACAACATAATACATACACTAGATGTATACATAAGTACATATTTACACATAGTACAGACTTAAGCTTTTAAGCTAGCGTTTGTAACATCTAATCTCCGGACTATACAAAACCAGGGAGGATTCAGCACACACGATGAGATGTGCCTCGGCCACATCCTTCACTACCCCAACATGAAGCTCAGGCGGTGCAAGAGCAACCCACACCGGGTGGCTTACCTGGCAGCGCTCGGTGCGACAGGATTTACCTTCAGGTGCGTGAAACATATATCAATAACATATCTTAGATTGAAAGTTCATCTGTATTGGTAGAAATCCTTCTGAAACAAGTTTGAACTGTAATTTCCAACACAAAAATTGGACAAATTTTCGACTGCTCAAAACCAGTCTTTGTCGGGGCCTACAACCATTCCTCAATAGAGACGGGGGGCGCCATAGACTTCTTGCAACTTACTACTCACCGAGTCACGTGTGCTTTCTGTATAACGTGACGTCATCGCAGCGGTAGATTGCTCATTCCTTGACAAAGACAGGTGTTGCACAATTGACAATTTGGGTAAGTTTGATGTTTGTATTTGAAATCACAGTCAAAACTTGTTTCAGAATGGTATATCTTATTACACAGCGGTACCATAGAAGAACAAATAGGTAACATGGACCCCGTTGATGTAGACCGTTTTACGGATGCTTTGATGAATCGATTGATTTTGACATGTGCTCCCGAACTGCGACGTGGGTATTTCCGTGATTACATGCTACTTTCATAACGACTACATACCAGCATGCGTTTTACACTACATAAACCTTTAAAGTAAATTATTACAAAATAGTATTAGAAAATTTATAGAATGAAATGATATCATCAAAACACCACTAGTAAGGTTATCCCGATTTTTCTTATTAAATTATAGAGGGGCCAAACACGACTTTGTGCCCACCAGCCCTCCACGCTTGGCTGGAAAGAGTATAAAGAAACTACTGAACCACTATGTCACCTGGAATGAAGAACTCAAGCAGAAATTCCAGGTAAAAAACAATAGATACAGTCTGTGGTCATTGTGGTCAATAACTGTACCAAGGAAATGGCCTGATGATGATCCACTGTATTCTGCAGCTCAGGTAGTTGTAGATTACAACCTCTGGCTGCATTCAGTCTTTCTTCATTTCTTTCCACTGTGTCATTTTCCCTGCAAGCTGCCGTAGCTCTCTGAGTTTCTTTGCGTTTTTGTAGGTTTCCCATTCCTTTGTATTTGAGGTCTGTTCTCATGACACTTTAGTAGGTTTGTGCAATGTCTTCCTTTCCTGGCCTTGTATTTGTTGCACCCAACTGTGGTCCAAAAAATGGAAATGGCCTAGTCTGATTATGATGCAAATCTTGTCGAACTTAGCTACGTTTCCAAACCCATTGAATATTTTACGTTTTGTACTTTATTTTCAGGAAGTGCAAAGAACCGGAAACACGTCCGTTATCTGCATGAAGACGAACTCCAGCTTGGAAGAATATCGCCAGGTAAGAATATCTAATATCTAATATCTTCTATAGTTGTAATCGTTTTATAGATATTGGGCAGCGTCTTTGTTATGACTTTGTTAGTATATACACATGCATTATAGAGTGATATCGATCTGCAGGTATATCTTTCTCTTTTAATCACCCTTGAAAAGCTTCTCCTTCCCTCCTTTGAAGCAAAGGGTCATCATGAGGGAGCCACCACCCGTCATTCTTCACCCATATGGGGAAACCGACGTCTGCAAAACACCAGGTAAGTAGCATGCAGACACAACATTGGTCTTTGCAGCACCAAAGTCGACTGCAAGGTGGCGCACCACCAGAGGCTATATTTTAGGTGTTTTCTTCAAGTAATCAAGTATTGATGTATTTGTGTACTCTAAGGCTACAGGATAAATGAAAATTACGGCTGTAGTCTGTATACAATAAAGGACAAACGTTTTGTCAATTAAGAATTCCATCTGAAATATATTACTTTACCTTATATATCAACTTAACCTCAGATTGTGAACACGAACATGATTCGATTTTTCTCATACTTTCCTGATGTATATGTGCGTTCGTATTTCTTTATAGGCATGGGAGCCAAAGGGACCAAGATGCACAAGGGCCTTAAGAAGCATATCAATTACAAAGGTGGGTTTCTAGACATGTGCAAGATGTAATTTATTTAACCATTTGTAAACAAATCCAGCCACATGCATGAACTTCATATTTAGAAGTGTCAGTGCATCGCACAGCACTATAGCACATAAAGAAAATAATGGTGATAAAGATTAATAGATGATAATAGGGGTAATCGCTTAACAAAATGTGATGAAAATTAGGGTGTTTGTGCAGCCACACAGTATTTTCTCCAAAAAAAAATGAAGCTACTGCCAGTAAACAAATGTAGTTAGCACAGACTGTTTTGACGTTTTTACCTTCCTCAAAATATATGAAATCAGTTTCCACTAAAAACAATTTTTTAAAGCTGTAACTATACCTTCGTCAACATGTAACATCAGTGTTTATTGAAACACCAGCAAACGCTGAAAACAAGAGCGGAAGAAAGAAAGGACCATGGTGGAAGAACAGGAAGAACCACCGGAAGCTGAACCTCTCCCCCTGGCAACATCATAGTGGAGCACGGAAAACCGGGTGGTAGAGTAGCAGAATCGAACCGAATCTCATCTTAGTTACTTATAATAACAAGATAGTATCGTGGAATATAAAGTATACACGATTGTTTTCTTGCCATCTGCCATCATGTATAATTGCTGTTTGGATGTGGAAAACGACAATAATGAGACAGTAGTTGGCACGGCGAAACGGGATTTTGGCGGTGGCCAAGTCTAAAATTCTGTTACCGAAGTCGATCTACAGAAATATACACGACACAGCTCGCCTGATGATTAGATAAAGACGCACTATGTTCGTCTTAGCCTGTATTTACACAAGCTCTCAGCCGGAGGTTACTGACCCCCACCCAAGTGGGGTCAGTAACCTCCGGCTGAGAGCTTGTGTAAATACAGGCTATGTTCGTCTGTTGTATTCCATTTTGTCCCGTAAGCAGCCAGTTTTCGGTTCATGAGAATATTTCTAAATGTTTGGACAATTTCGGGTACATGTGATTGTTATAGTGATGTAACAATGTAGATATGGTTTCATGTTACAAATACATTATGTGAACTACTGCTTCTGACGATTAAACACTTCGCAACTGATATCTCGCCTGCCTTTGTTTTAAATGACGTATATATGCTATAAGGTTCTAGACGTATATGGCAAAACTTTGGAGAATGAATTGGTGATTTGGAATTGATTCTAAGTATCATCATATTTATACACAACTATAGGACGCAGTGAAAGAAATATTGCTGTGCAAATATACATGAAGCTCTTCGACACTTATATTCTGGCATCTTCACAGCACATGATTAGTCACCCCGACCAATCGAATCACGTGAATCGAATTGAAACTCAGATTCGTATCAGCCATTTCCCGACAAATCGCTTTCTAACTTGCGTTAACGACTACATCTGACCAAACAAACTCGCCAGTGAGATGGTGGAAGGTGTCAGCTTCCAAAAGACGTTTTCAGATTGACAATTTTGGCACTTTGGAAGTGATTGAAAGTGACCGCGATTTAGAGAGAAGTAGTAGGAACTAGACGTTAAATCGCGGTCACTTTCAATCACTTCAAAAAGTGCCAAAATTGTCAATCTGAAAACGTCGTTTGGAAGCTGACACCTTCCACCATCTCACTGTTGCGTTTGTTTTGTCAGATGTAGTCGTTAACACAAGTTAGAAAGCGATTTGTCGGGAAATGGCTGATACGAACCTGAGTTTCAATGCGATTCACGTGATTCGATTAATAGACGTGGCGCCAGGCCGGTAATCGGATAGCGGAGTAACCGGATAGCGGAGTTTGGGTCTGAGCGGAGAGTGGGGCGGGGTCAGTCTTCGGGGGGCAGCGGGAGGGTGGGCCGTAAAAGCTTGGGCGCGCGTGCGGGGATCCGATTACGGAGCCTGGACTCCCAGGGTACTCCTCGAGTAACATGGTGCCTTTCTATATCTGCTTGGCAGATGCCTTTCTGATTTCTAAGTGCGTTTTATATTTTATGGCAAAACTAAGATCTAGAGTGCTACGTTGGTACTTTCCTTACAGTGAAGTAAGATCAATCTAGATGCCTTCGCTATGGCAATAATTTTTAATTGCCACACTTATTCCTGTTGAGAAGAATACGTTTGTGTACCTACATAAACTATGTTCAGACACCAGTTGTTTTCTAAAAAAAAGGTTAATGACTTTTGAATATACATCTACCAGAAATATCTACGACGCTTATCATACTTAACCAAAGCAAACTTGTCTGTTCAATGTGACGGAAGGCGAAATCACTCCACGAACAGATTAGTTTTCTTTCTTTTGGACTGAGGGTTCTCCGTTAACAGTTGTTCCCTTGACGCCAGTGCTGAGTCCCCCTGCACGTCCGTTGGTCGCCTGTCCCATGTCTTGGACAGCTTCCACTGAAACACAGACAATATCATTAGATACAGCCACATGCTACATGTAATAACAAGATCATGGTCAGGACAAAAGGTAATAAAAACCAGACGTGCCTAGACCATAGCATAACCAGAGCACGTGATATGGAAGCCGTAGAAAGCCGCTAGAGGGGTATATAGTGTTTTTTTGTGTTTTTTTTGTTTTTGCCAATCCCTATTATATACCAACATTAGGCTTAATATATTACAAAGATCCATCTATGACCCGAGTTATGCTGTTCACACGCGCGCACACACACGCGTACACACGCACACATACAAACACACAGACACACACACAGGCTCACGCACCAGGAAACATAAGCTTCTTGACGAAGGTAATCACTACAAGATGCCATTCGCTGTATCTTATACAATTTTTGCGCAGTTCACCTATTGGAGGTGCGAGGTTTGTCAATCTTTATCGATGGCCATCTTTTTAATGTTGTTTAGAACGAAGGAAACTGAATGATGTGATAGCGACGTTATACAGCAGGTCCCTGTCTCACCTGTGTTGTACTTTCTCTTCCCATCGTTCACTGGTGGCGCGGGTTTAGACCCGCTCTGTCTCCCCCTGCTAAGAATGAGCTGCTCCATTCCCATGCATGGCATCTCCACCATAAGCGAAGCCGCAAAGGCACAGAGAAACGCCAAGCAGATGATGCCAAGGGCCGACACGACCTGGGAGGAGGGGAGTGGGATTCAAATTATGGGCTTTTCGGTCAAATATAGAAGTGGACTAGATGTAGCTGGTCTAGATGTAAGAAATGCCATCAATTTTATCTGTTACTTTCATTGTTATTATATCTGTCAAGTAGTCACATCATATTTATATTCATTCATTTGCCAACTCATGCCAGAGGGCTATTTGCAAGGGAACAAACTGCACAAACGAATGAAACTGTATAACAATGTTGGCCTAACGTAATTTGGTATCCGCGGTATTTAGCAGCTACATTTACCCAGTTTGCAACGGAGAAGAACAGAACCGTCTTCTGGGACATGGTGTAGGCGTGGAGTATTATGGGATGCACGAGATAGGCAGCGTAACTCAGACGACTCAGGGGAGCCCAGCCCCTCCAGGACAGAAACTCCGTCATGAGACCTTAGAGGCAGATCAGAAGACAGTAGATTTATAATAGCTCTGAGGTGGCTTATGATATAATGATGATAATATGGATAATGATATTAGCGATGACGGTAGGAGTAACAGTAACCAGAGTAGTAAAATTATTAATAATGCAAACAATAATACTTACTCTAATACAAATAATGCTACAAATAATATAGTAATAATACAAATAATGATGATAATACGCTTATGAAGATTAGTCATCCAGAAATTGAAGAATACCGTTCTAATTCAAACTATACAACTGGATTACAATATGATAAAGAAAATAAAAATATTGATAATCATAGATACAAGCTGAGTAAAATGAATCTACATATATTTCTATATCAGCTATCAAATTTCGAAGGTTTGAATGCCATGAAGTGGAGAAGGAAATGTTTTGGTACATAGATAGTTCATCTGGGACCTAACCATTGGAAGGGCTGCTAGAAACGTGATTTAGCAAAATGAATGCTATCAAAATTCTGCTGTAGGGAAACCTTCGCACACTTACCTCCATACCCAACGCTACAGGCGTACACAAGCCAAGCGACACTAGTGGCGAACAGACTGCGGTAAAAAGCCATCCAACCCGGGTTGTCAAAAGTGGTGGTTTTGATTCTAATCGAACCCTCGGACTGCAGGACCATGCCGTAGGTACAGAAGGTGAACTTGGGGATTGTGATGAGGATACTTACAGCAGAGCAGACCATCCAACCGAGTAACATTAGCACCTACAACAGGAGAGCACCATTTAGGTTAACTTGTGATACAAACTCAGCCGCTTTTGGGACCGCATTATGCACACTGTAGGAGCGACGCCTAGCAGCAGTGCAAATTGGATGCAGTCAATATTATCCAAACGGTTACCAAAACATAGGCTATTGCCTTTGCATTCAGTAGATATGACTACCTTGTTCCCCCAACGACCTGGAGGTCAAGGGACTACGTAGGTAGATAGACATGTTTGCGACTTTCATTCGAATTCTGACCTTTTATAAAAGTCAAAGGCTACTATGATGTGCCTTCCTACAATACCATACCTTTGTCTTGCGTGTATCGGGCACTGCGCGGTTGGTCTGTAAGAGCAGATACCCTAGCAGCATCCCTATCATGTATGGGCCCAGGCGGATGATGGTGTCACGGTTGTGATACGTCACAGTGAAGGCGCCATCCTCTCTGAAATGGTAAGATCGAAGGCACTTTCTTATGTACTGTCCTATATTCACAAAGTGGATTGTCAGTGTCATGATTATTTATGTACTTACTAATTTTATCCATTAACCATTAAAGGAAATTCTGGTACTAAAGACGACCGGCATTGATGCACGTTTGCTCTTGAGAATTGATATTCATCCATCTGGTCCAAAATGTACTTCTCAAATTTGGTGCCATTCACAACCATATCTTTGAGATTTCAAACTAGACAAATAACAATACTTACTGTTGCGTGTGGTACCTCACTGCATTGATCACCCAACTGGACACTAGAAGGACTAAGGTAAGGACAATTCCTCTCTTTGGTGTTCTGAAAGAGAGATACAGCCAATAAGAAGGACGCCGTTGGAAGCTTGAAATCTATCATGTAAGCCTATTTCGTGAAATACCCAACATTTTGGGATATAAACAAAGCAACTCGGGTTACGGGTCACTCAACTTAAGTCTCAAGCGGTTACAGTCTTATACGATGCGAAATGACCACCATTTTGGATATAATCAAAGCAACTCACGTTTCAGGTAACTTTAGAAGTTACAAGGTTGCATGGCGGGAAATAACCACCATTTTGGGATATGATTATGAACAAAGAAACTCGAGTTACGGGTGACTTAGAGGTTATTGTTTAAATGTTAATTGTTTATTCGCATATGTACAATATAAAACAAAGATAAATAGAGCAAAGAATACATGCAGGTGAGGCCAGAAACCTATACGGCTTTTCGGGGGCCTCCCCTAAACTACACAAATGGAATTTTTACAAAATTATATGTAATCGAAACTAAGAAAAACTAACGAAAGAAGAAATTGGAATTGTAACATAAATCCTAATGAAACAAATGAAAAGAAGAGGAACTACAAAGTGAATTTTGAGTTGTAAACATAATAAGTATTATAATGAATAACAATTTATAAAGAAATAGGTCAAAATTATACAAAAATAACAATCATATGAATTATTCTGTCATCAGATACCAAAGGAAAAGTGGAATACAAGGAAAACAAACAAACCAGGAGAAAGTGATACTTGGATGTTCTATAACAAGTATTACTTTCTCCTGATTTGTTTGTTATAGGTTACATGATGGGAAATAACCGCCATTTTGGATATCTATGAACAAAGCAACCCGAGGTACAGGTCACTAATCTTACATTGAGTACATTATACATTGTAGTAAGTTCTGTTACCTGTATAACAGCAGCACAATGCCAGGGGAGACGATAAACAGCTGCATGTCCACGGCTAGAAACCACGCCCACTTGAAGCACTGAAATCAAATACACTAGATACGTCACACAAATGAGGTTTTATCAGAAACCTCTTTGGTCACACTGTTGGCAATATTGCACTGCAAAAACGACTCCTCCTAGTACAGATAACTTATACCAGTCTGTTTCATCACAATAGGTCAGCACGACACTCAAACTCAGACGGTGGGTGATATAGACTTTCTGCCACTTTTGACCAAATTGATGACATCACATATCCCTAATCTCACGTGACCTAGGTAATTGAGAGTGTCGAGCTTATCACGGGCACTGACTTACGAACAAGACATGCTGTCACAGACCTATCCATGTAACTCGTAGAATTCGGGTCTCGTTACTTGTTGACAATTTTGTACAAAAAGATACTGATGAATGGAAAATGCTTCACCTTGTTGAAGTAGTTATTGATGTACAGAAGGTTGGTCCAGAATGAAGTCGAACATCCTTGTAATTCTGTCATTGCTTTCAGTGTCGGGTCGGCCCAGTTCGGCCCTGTCCCCATGTACACAAACAGACAGGCGTAGATCATGAGAAGGAAGGCATACACCGGTGTGACCCTGGGCAAAAGGTAGGCGAGCATTGTTACTTTAACAGGCGACGAGGACGTGATGTTTCCCTGGAGGGAGGAGTGTTGGTAGCGCGTCTGATATCAATGTAAGTGGTCCATTTCTCTAATATATATACATGCATATCATGTGTTCGGAACTATATCTATTGCATGGAATGTCATGATGAACTTATATTTCGTCAGCGTTATGGATATTTTGTGCCCTTATTACTAGTTCTACCGACTATCAAACTGGATTTGTCCAATGTCTACTTAAATCAACTGTTTTCAATTCCCTTTTACGTCGACTTTGAAATTCATTATAACGCCACTATCCATAATACTGCACAGTTAAAAGAAAAATCAATTGAGACGATCCAATCATAGTGTGGTTCAACAGATCTTGTCATGTTGGGATATTGAACATTACAAAGCCACGACATTGTACAAAATACATTCTCAATTTCATCAGTCAATTCGAATCAACAAAATAAAGGAGTGTGGTAAAATCAATAACCTGGCATAACGATGTATGTAACACATGCCGAGGTCCTTCCATGTAAAGATACCGCCTGCTCTCTTCAAATGTTTCAGAAACTGATAGGACGTCGTCAGGCCACTGTTCAACGGGAAAACAACATTGAGTCATAATTAAGTTTCACATAACTAAGTACACATATTGCAAATAAAAGAAAATAATTTCGATGTTTATGTAAAAGGCCGCAGAGTGGCCATCAGGTTTCCACCCTTGAGCATCCTCCCATGTCCCTGGTAGCTTAAATATAAATTTATATGACGTCATTTTATGACGTCATTTTGACAAGTTATCACCTGGAATCCGTCATCAAAGGGTTTATGGTTGATTGATTATCCCCGATATTTCAGTGAAGCCTCCAAGTTCCCGAGTGAGGTCGCGAAATTTTTCAACGCCCCTGCACGACCTTCATGTACCTGAGTAGGAAGAATGCGTCCGCTGCTAGGTCGAGATGATTACCGTATAGCGGAAATGACGTCTCCCATGTGATGACCCGCTGTCTGTCTACCATATTAGCTGTGAAAAAAAAGACATTAATAATACAAAGAGGTCAAGCGCTACGTGGAAAAGGTTGAACATGGTTAGTTAGTTATTGACAATAAAAGCTGTACGGAGCGTGCGAAGGTAGGATGGGCTTTGTATGAAAGCATATGGTCATGCGATAAACACTCCTTTATTCCCAATATTAATATCTTCGGAGTTTTTGTCTGCTATCTTAGATAGTCGTCAAACACAGATCTTAAGACTAGGGATCATTGCCTTTCAAAAATTGATAGAGTTCTCAGGATTAGTGCTCTTTTGAATAATAATGGGGTCCACTTGGGCCCTAGTTCGGGCTTTTTTTGCATGTGATTGATCAAGATACCAATGCAGTTTTAATATATGTTATCTACTGACACAGATTAACGTTAGCAACGCTGTCTTACCTACGCTAACCTGCATCACTATTGTGTGTCCGTAAATGATGAGCATACAGCTGATGACCCGGATGCCATGAAGAGTCGAAAGTTGCCCTGGCGGCTGGTGAGTGTCCAGCAACTTCTTGGTGTTGTTGTATACAGAGAAGCACCTTAGAAAACGACCAGCTTTGCCTAGAATAATAGATATAGAAGGTAATAACAAGCAAGTGACACTGGAAGCCTCGTGCTTGAGGCGCATACATTGATTACACTAACACTCACTCTCACAGAAAAACTATACCGCCATTTTCAATGGAGACAATTATGACAGAAACCTGGCAATCGTTGTGGACATAGACTTTTGTCATGAGTTTTATCAAACCGTCTGCTAATTATAAGCTAGTATCATCAACAAGCACACGAGAAGAAGAAGGCTGCAGTACAACTACATGTAGTTACCTTCTTCCAGATCCCTTCTCGTTTTCTCTGAGAGGCAGGTTGTAATGATGAACTCGTACAGTGCGGAGATGACCAACAGCAGGAGAATGGCCGCGGTGACGAAACTGACAGTAATTAATCCATAAATGAATAAATCAATAAACCGAATAACGAATCAATCAATGGATCGAACAATCAATCAGCCAATCAACGAATCAATCAATCAATTAATCAACCGAAAATTCAAGATGCAGTCAATCAACAAAACGGTCAATCAACCAAACACTCAACCAACCACATAATATAGATATGTATTATTCCAACTATATATATATATAATATATATCAACTCACATTGCAGTGACAGCATTGTTTGAGTAGGTGGCGTAGTCTTCCTCCCTTTGACACAAGACTCCTTCAACATGCCAAGATGCCATGGGCTTCAGGCCAAGGAGACCTCAGGAAAGAATTTCGACATTATCTATTATTATCATTCATATCTTGGTTT